>NW_006409079.1:318609-325933 GCF_000296735.1 Chrysochloris asiatica
AGGGTCGCTATGTGTCGGAACCGACTCGATGGCACTTAACAACAACAACAACAACTACATGGCAGATAAGTCCAACGTGTCCATATACTGAGAGTTAGCTACATGGCACAGTAGTCCAACATGTCCATATACAGAGTACTAGCTACATGGCAGATGAGTCCAACATGTCCTGTGGGGGTCTGAGATAAACTCAGACCACTGAGTGAGTTACTCAAAGGAGAGGCGAGGATTAAAATCAGGCAAGGGCCACAAGGCTGATGGCCAGTGTCATATTTTATTGTAGCAACGTGGTTTATATAGGACTTTTAGCATTTGGTCATAGTTATTCTGCCTAGTTACAAGTTTTCCATAGTAATAGGAATAAGAATACCCACCAGGATACCAACCACGATCTTACTACAAAAGTATAAGCATTGTTATAGCAACACAGGGTCACGTGGTTTTAGCTCAATTTAAGTTTCCTTTTCCCAGGATTGTCCTAGTTACAATTTACAATAAGTTTTGATCACTGACATCACCTTAACCAGGTGAAACTTGTCTTCAGGTCAATCATAAAAGCATGAGGGCCATCTCAACCTTCACCACTAGATGGCACTAGTGCTGGCCTCCAACATCTCACCCTTCTTTATTTATCTAAGGCACGTTGCCTGTCTTAGGTGGTCAGTGCAAGTTCCCAGTCTTACCCGTCATGGAAACTCAGTGCAGCATAAGGCTATGGCTCTGTCTTAGGTTGACTGGGGTTCCACCAATCCTTACCCGTCTTTGGCTATACATCCTGCATATGTCGAGGGAGTGTCTTTATGTGAAGATGGCTCCACAGCCCTTTATACTGAGGGACAGCCATCAGAAGAAGGCAGGGAAGGAGGAGACAAGCAAAGATGACAAGTATGCCAATACCTAGAATGGGACCCCACAATTGAGAAAGAGAAGGTATAGTAGGGAACACATTTTTAAAATTGTATAGAAGTTGCTTAGCTAATTCTGCAGGTTTGATATTAAGGCAGGGAGCATAATGCATAGCAATTATTTGTGCATGTAACTCATTCCATTCTCGGCTGACATTTTCAGCGATCCATACCCTGTGCAGGTGAGATTGCACCATGGGCCAAGGAAAGTCCGAGGCATTATACACAAGTTTAGTCACAAAAATGGAGCGATAATCAGCATGGTACTCAAGGTGTTGCCAAATAATAACCTTCTCCAAAGTATCCCCAATTAAGTTAACAGTGTCATACAGTCCATTCAGGCAATGTTCAATGGCAAGATCAATTTTTTCTTGCTGGTCCCAATTGTAAGTAACATTGTTTATCAGTTCAGTAACAGTAGCCACAGTCTGAATTTCTTGAGTAAGTGCAACTGTGGTGGCGGTGAGGAAAACAAGCAAGGTGATAAAAGACGCTACACCCATTACTATACGTCCAAGTCATCTCTTTGATCTAGAAAACAACGTGGTAAACTCATTGACAAGCTGCAAGCCAACGTCATCATACCACTCTTGGGAGATGTTTACTGGCAACAACACAAAGGTCGGTCTTTTTAGGACAGCAATAGAAATGTTAGGTACTAAGGTAGCAACCCATGAGGTGAGGTTGCACTTAGTGCAATGTAGATGAAATTTCTCATATCCTCCCAATGATGTGGCATTCGTTACCGCGAGAGGACATACAAGAAAAACAAAGGGTTTGGGGAGAAAAAGAGCCACAGAGTGAGAGTTGTTAATGTGGTAAAGGTAATGGCAACTTCGAGACCGAGGACAGGCTAGGCGTTGCATCATGTTGACGGTATTATAAAAAGTGCACATAACGAGTTGGTGACATTGTTGGTGTCGCAAATTGGTTTAGTGTAACTGGCTCTGCTGTAGTTGAAGAATTTAGTTTCTCATTGAAGATGTACTGCCGAGGGAAGGTTCAAGCCAATCTCCGTGTCATTCACGTAAAGTGGAAGCGGGGACAGATTCTGTTCCTTCCAGGACATGGGTGCTCAGGAATCCAACGAGGACCAGGTTCATCCCGTGGGAAAACACATACATAACAACATCCCCATATAAGAACAGGACCGGGCCCTTTCCATGTGCCTGTTAGGACATTTTTCCACTTTACCATAGGTTTCGGGGCACTTGGCTCCTGGTTGCCATGCCTATCTGCAGCCGTAAGGCTGGAGGCATAAGTTAAAAGAAAATTAAGAATGAAAGAAACATGATTTATATAATTTTGCGGTGTGTGGGGGTAGGATTCCCCCTTCTTTATTGTTTCAAGATAAGATTTTATAGTGGCATGTGTGTGTTCCACAATGCCTTGACCTTGTGGATTGTAAGGAATGCCCGTGGTGTGTTTGATGGAAAAAAATTTGCAAAACGCTGCAAAACGTGAGCTAGTATAACCAGTATCATTATCTATTTTAATGCTTTCAGGTATGCCCACAGCACCAAAAGCATGTAAGCAATGGTTTATTACTTGAGTGGTTCCCTCTCCTGTTAAGGGGGGAACAACAAATAAGGCTAGAGAAAGTGTGTACAGAAACATGCACATATTTAAGCTGACCAAACTAGAAACATGTGTAACGTCCATTTGCCATAATGCATTGGGGAGTAACCTCATGGATTGACCCCAAAAGATGAAACAGATTGATGAATGGGGCATTCAGGACAGGCACGAACTATTTATCATGCTGCTTCACGAGGGATATGAAATAACTTGTGCAAGGATTGACTGTTCTGATGATGTAGTCGATGTGAAGCCTGAGCACGCTGCAGATTGGAGTGTGCCAGATAAAGCTGTGAATCGGCAGCTGCATTGCCTTTGGCTAAGGCACCAGGTAAGTTACTGTGAGAACGTATGTGGACAATATAGATGAGTTATTCTCGCTGACATATCAGGAGCTGAAGTTGCTGAAAAAGATCTTGAATAATTGAGGTGGAAGTTTTTATTACACAGTCTCTAGAAGGGGAACAGAATTAGCTATGTATAAACTATCGGTATATACATTTATTGGATTGGTGGTGTACTCTCGTACAGCACTGACAATTGCAAGGAGTTCAGCCTGTTGAGTTGAATAACCAGACAATTCAAGTACCATGAAGTTGTTAACTGTGCCAAACACAGCACGTCCCTTGGAAGAACCATCAGTAAATACAACAGGTGCTCCGGGGATGGGTTGTTTATTTACCACTGAGGGAAATTCAAATTGATGTTTAATAGCAAATTGCAAAAGTTTATCACTGGGATAATGAGAACCAATAAACCTAAATAGCCAATTAAGGCAATCTGCCATTCTGTACATTATTGAAACAGCCAATCAATTAGAGCATCACTATAAGGTACAACAATTGCATTAGGATCTTTACCAAAATATCTACAACTTTCTTCTCGAGTAGCCTTAATTAGTTGAGAGACAGCTTCAGGATAAGTAAAAAGAACCTTTTTCGGAGTGGATTTAGCATGAATCCACCGTAAGGGAGCCCCTTGCCAAAACACTGCAGTGGGAGAATGGGCAGTGGGTAAAATATAAGCAGCAAAGGGTTGAGAATAATCAATACTAGTAAGAGCACACTTGGTGATTTCGTTTTCTATCTCCTTGAGCGTTTGCTCTGCAACAGGTGTAAGCTGCCTGGGTGATGATGGATAACTGTTCCCACTGAGAATTTCAAACAGGGTCTGAAGCTGTCCAGTAGTAATTTTTAGATAAGGTCTGATCCAGTTAATATCTCCAAGTAATTTCTGAAAATCATTAAGGGTTTTAAGGCTGTCTTTTCTTAACTGAAATGTTTGAGGCTTAAAACACCTTGCAAATTTGAGTACCTAAATACAAATAGGGCTCTTTGGTCTGCACCTTTTCAGGAGCGATAACTAACCCTATTGGCGGAGGGCTTATTGAAGGGCTTGATAACACGTTAAAAGTAGGCTATGGTCAGGTTCAGCATTCAAGATATCAGCCATATAATGGACGATACAGCAGGTAAAATTTTTGCTTACATCAGAAATAGCTGCATTTACAAACTTCTGACACAAGGTGGAGCTATTAGCCATACTGTGAGGCAAAACTTTCCATTGGAATCAAGCAATTGGGCTATTATAGTTAGTAGAGGGGGCACTAAAAGCAAATCTTTTAAAATCAGAAGGGTGAAAGGGAACAGTATAGAAGTAATCTTTAAGATCTATGACGATCTTGTAAGTATGTATTGGGATTGCTGCGGGAGAAGGAAGCCCAGGTTGTAGAGCCCCCATGGTTTCCATGGAGTTATTAACTTGATGGAGATCTTGAAGCAACCTCCATTTGCCTGATTTCTGTTTAATAACAAAAATAGGAGAATTCCAAGGGGAAGTAGAAGGTTAAATATGTCTGGCTGTCAGTTGCTCCTGCACCAGCAACCGAGCTGCCCTGATTTTTTCTGCTGAAAGTGGCCACTGATCTACCCACACAGGGCTATCGGACAGCCAGGTTATTTTATCTGCATGGGGTGCAGCAAAATCAATGGATGTTATGGAAAATACCCAAGGCCTCTATGATCTTGCTTGGCCTGAATTGTTATTGGGTAACGCATTCCTTGTTGATTCTTCCCCAAACCTTCAGTGGGCACAAAGTTCTGATCTAACATAATCTAAGCTACTCTGGGATTAGGACAAAAAAGCAAAGCTCCCATCTTTTCTAAGACATCACGGCCCCAGAGATTCACAGGCAATCCACAAACCACAAAAGGCTGAAAAGTACCTTCATGTCCCTCATCATCTTGCCAATGCGCAAAATTGCTGCTTTGACTGAGGCTTTGGAACTGTCCAATACCTACAAGTTTAGTGATAGTTTCTTGCGCTGGCCAATCTGAGGGCCAATCATTCTCAGAAATTACTGAAACATCTGCTCCAGTATGTAAAAGTCCAGCAAAAATTCTGCTGTCATTTGTGATGGTCAATCTAGGTTTTTCTTGCTGTATAGCCCTCACCCAGTAGGCGTCAGAAGAGCCAAATACTCCAGTGCCTCTGTTTTCTTTATTATATTTATAATTTTTAACAGCAAGAGGCAGTAAAATCAGTTGCACTATTTGCTGACCAGTGGCCAAGGGGACAATAGTCTGTTCTGTTTTTGCCAATATTTTTAATTCTTCAGTATAATCAGAATCAATCACTCCAGGAGTGATACTTAGTCCAGAGATAGTGTTAATGCTTCTGCTCAGGATAAGCCCAAAAAATCCCTCAGGTGAGGTCCCCAGACTCCAGTAGGGATGGCCTGTAAGCCCATATCAGTAGTCAGTATGATTCTGGTGGAGGGACTGAGGTCCAATCTGACATTCCCTGCGGTGGTTCGCTGGAGGTCTGCAACCCATTGTAAAAAGTGTTGGTCACCGCAAAAATTCCCCTGTATGCTTGTGGGGCCCGGGGGCGGCCCCGCGTCCCGTTTCCCGGCAACTGTTGCTCTGTCAGAGAGCGACACTCCGAAGAATATGTTTGCCTCTTTTGCACCGGGGACATATTCCAGGAGCTGTACTTTTAGTATTGGTCTTATCACTCTTTCTTTGTTTACATTCTCTAGCAATATGTCCTGTCTTTCCACAATTAAAAAACTTCCTGGGAGATTTAATGGAAACAAACATTTCTGGAGGAGTTAGCCCCTGAAGGGCAGCAGCCATTGCTAGACCCTGATTGTATGAGGGTCCGACATCAGCACAAAGGCAGATGTAATCATCTAAACTGCCTTTATTTTTGAATGGCCTGAGTACCATCTGACATGCACTGTTAGCGTTTTCAAAAGTCAATTGTTTTACCAAAAGCATAGAATCAGGAGAATCTCCTAAAATCCTCCCAGAAGTAAGAAGGAGTCAAGAAACAAAGTCTTGAAAAGGCTCATCAGAACCTTGATGTACTTTTGACATTTCAGTAGTTTGTTTGCCTGTATTGGGAATAGATTTCCAAGCTTTGTATCCACACTGATTAATTTAGTCATAAGCAGGCATAGGATACATAATTTGCTTTTCAATAGTATTAAATTCTCCTTCACCCACTAACATGTTAAATGTGGCGCCTCCATTCTGCTGACTAAGATTAATGTCTGCTACACGTTCAGCCTCATCATAAAACCCTGATTTCCACAGGAGATAATCACCTCCACTAAGACAAACACGAGCAACATTTTTCCAATCTATAGGAGGCAAAGCCTCCTCACAGAGTAATTCTATCAGAGCCTGGGTAAAAGAAGCATTAGGTCTATATTGTGCACAAGCCATTTTTAACTCCTTCAATCTTTTAAAAGGTATAGAACTATGATCACGAGTCTTCAGATCTCTCCCTTCCTCATCTTGACCAACAGGTGTGCATACAATAGGGTACATTTGAAATCCTGACAAATCATCACCCTGTTTTGCTCCATCAATCAATGCTGATTGCACTGGAGTATATTTTGGTGTAACAATTTTTACTGTAACAGGAGCAATCACTGGGGCTTCTGATGGAACCACAGGAGCATCCAAAGAAGCATCAGATTGAACAGTGGTGCAAAGGGTCAGGCGCAAAGGAGTCGGTGTTACACTTTGAGCCGTAACTTCTCTCTCTTTAGCCAAGTCATCAAGAACAGTACACCTCTGTTTTTCCTTCTGCTTTATAGTCTCTTCATTCTGCTTTATAGCTTCAGTCAGTGCTTTCTTTTCTAACTTTAAATCTTTCAACTGACCTAAAACTTCTGTCAGCACGGACCACAAATCTTCCTCAGGTAACTTTCCAGAAATTATTGAAGAATTAGACCTGCACTCAAGCGTTTCCTCCCATTCCAGCCTGCACCCAGGCGCCTCCTCCTTTCTCAGAGCTATTTTATGGTGCAATAGTTCCTCTTTTATTTTAACTGCATTTGTTTATTTTACTTCTTTGTTTTCTGGCACCAGCGCCATATCAAGGTACGGCTTTTCGTCTTATTCTTGTTCTTTATTTATGCTGTCTGGAAAAAGAGCACTGGCTGGAGCATCTGTCCAGGCTTCATCCTCACTATCCTCTTCCTTCCTATCTATATGTATCACTTTTTCTAATTCCTTTTTTGTACTTAGAATTTTACAGATTGCAAATCAGGGTAAACGGGTGGAAGTGGAGCAGTTGGTTCTGGAAAACTTCCTCCCAGATGATTACAACCAAAATCAAAAGTATCTCTGACAAGCTGCCAAAAACTAAACATATCTGCAGGCACCTGGGAGGAGCCATTCTTAGCATAACATTCCTGCAATTGGTGACCTATCTGATTCCATAACTTAACATCAACTACTCCATCCTCAGGGAACCAAGGACAAACAGTATGTACAAAATTAATAAATTTACAAAGTTAATTATAATCTACTTTTACACCTCGGCTG
>NW_006409079.1:326130-331266 GCF_000296735.1 Chrysochloris asiatica
TCTGAGATTAACTCAGAACACTGAGTGAGTTACTCAAAGGAGAGGTGAGGATTAAAATCAGGCAAGGGCCACAAGGCTGATGGCCAGTGACATAGTTTATTGTAGCAACGTGGTTTATATAGGACTTTTAGCATTAGGTCATAATTATTCTGCCTAGTTACAAGTTTCCATAGTAACAGGAATAAGAATACACACCAGGATACCAACCACGATCTGATTACATAAGTATAAGCATTGTTATAGCAACACAGTCACGTGTTTTAGCTCAATTTAAGTTTCCTTTTCCCAGGATTATCCTAGTTACAATTTACAATAAGTTTTGATCACTGACATCACCTTAACCAGGTGAAACTTGTCTTCAGGTCAATCATAAAAGTATGAGGACCATCTCAAACTTCACCAGTAGATGGCACTAGTGCTGGCATCCAACAATGTCCATATACTGAGAGTTAGCTACATGGTACAATAGTCAAACATGTGTATATATAGAGTAATACCTACAAGGCAGATGAATCCAACATGTTCATACAGAGAGAGCTGGCTACATGGCTGATGAGACCAAAATGTCCATATAAAGACAGTTAGCTATATGGCAGACAAGTCGAATATGTTCATATACAGGGAGCTACCTACATGGCAGATCAGTCCATCAAATACATACACAGAGAGCTAGCTACATGGCAGATGAGTCCAAAATGTCCATATATCAAAAGATAGATACATGGCAGAGAATTGCAACATTTCGATATACATATTTCGAGATACTAGGCAGATAACTACAACGTGCCCTTATACTGAGAGTTAGCTACATGGAAGATTAGTTCAAATGTCCATATACAGAATACAAGCAACATAGCAGATAAGTCCAAAGTGTCCATACTCAGAGAAGTAGCAACATGGAAGATGAGTCCAATATGTTCATATACAGAGAGCTACCTACATGTCAGATCAGAACAACATAGCCATGCTCAGAGAGCTAGCTACATGACAGACGACTCCATAATATTCATATATAGAGAGGTAGCTACATGGCAGAGTAGTGCAACAGGTCCATATACAGAGTACTAGCTACATGGCAGATGGGGACAACATGTATATACATAGAAGACTAGCTACAAAGCAGGTGAGTCCAACATATTCATACATAGAGAGCTCGCTACATGGCTGATGAGCCCAACATGTCCATATACAGAGATATAGCTTCATGGCAGACAAGTCCAATATGTTCATATACAGAGAGCTAGTTACATGACAGATCTGTCCAACATATCCATGCACAGAGAGCTAGCTACATGGCAGAAGAGTCCAAAATGTCCATATACAGAGAACAAGCTACATGTTAGACTAATGCAATAATTCCATTTACAGTACTAGCTACATGGCAGAAGATTCCAACGTGTCCGTATACTGAGAATTAGCTACATGGCAAGTGAGTCCAACATGTGCATATACTGAAAGTTAGCTACATTGCAGGTTAGTCCAACATGTCCATATACTTAGAGTTAGCTACATAGCAGATGAGTCCAACATGTTTACATATATAGGCCTAGCCACAAGGCAGATGAGTCCAACATGTTCATACAGAGAGAGTTGGCTACAGGGCTGATGAGTCCAACAGGTTATACAGAGAGCTAGCCACATGGCAGACAAGTCCAATATGTTCTTATACAGAGAGGTACCTACATGACAGATCAGTCCAATATATCCATGTTCAGAGAGCTAGCTACATGGCAGACAAGCCCATAATATCCATATAGAGAGAGCTAGCTGCATGGCAGAATAGTGCAACATTTCCATATACAGAGTTCTAGCTACATGGCAGATGAGTTTTTGGTGTCCATATACAGAGAGCTAGCTACATGACAGACTAATCCAACATGACCATATACAGAATACTAGCTACATGGCAGAGTAGTCCAACATGTCCAGATACTGAGTTCTATCTACATGGCAAATGAGTCCATCATGTCCAAATACTGAGAGCTAGCTACGTGGCAGAGGAGTGCACCATTTCCATATACAGAATTCTACATCTATGGCAGATGAGTCCAATGTGTCCACATACTGAGAGCTAGCTACATGGAAGAGTAGTCCAACATTTCCACATAAAGAATATTAGCTACATGGCAGATGAGTCCAACATGCCCCTATACTGAGCGTTAGCTACATTGAAAATGAGTCCAACATGTGTATTTATAAAGGACTACCTACAAGGCAGATGAGTCCAACATTTTCATACAGTGAGAGATAGCTACTTGGCTGATGAGTCCAACATGTCCATGTACAGAGACATGGCAGAGTAGTGTCACATTTTTATATAGAGAAGGCTTGCTACATGGCAGATGAGTCCAACGTGTCCATATACTGAGAGCTAACTACATGGCAGAGTAATACAACTTGTCCATATACAGAGTACTAGATAAATAGCAGATGAGTTCTGCATGTCCATATATTGAGAGTTAGCTACAAAGCAGATGAGTCCAGCACGTTCATAGTGAGAGAGCTGGCTATGGATGATTAGTCCAACATGTCCATATACAGAGAGCTAGCTACATGGCAGACAAGTCCAATATGTTCATATACAGAGAGCTACCTACATGGCAGAACAGTCCAACATATCCATGCACAGAGATGTAGCTACATGGCAGATGAGTCCAAAATGTCCATATAGAGAGAGGTAGTTACATGGCAGAGTAGTGCAACATTTCCATTTAAAGAGTTCCAGCTACATGTCAGATGAGTCATCGCATCCATACATTGAGAGATAGCTACATGGCAGAGTAGTCCAACAAGTCCATATACAGAATACTAGCTACACAGCAGATGAGTTCAGCATGTCTATATACAGAGAATAAGCTACATGGCAAAGGAGTCCAACATGTATATATATAGAGGACTAGCTACAAGTCAGACGAATACAACATGTTCATACACAGAGAGCTGGCTACATGGCTGATGAGTACAACATGTCTATATAAAGATAGTTAGCTACATGGCAGATAAGTCCAATATGTTCATATGCAGGGAGCTACCTACATGGCAGATCAGTCTAACATATCCATGCACAGAGAGCTAGCTATATGGCAGATGAGTCCAAAATGTCCATATACATAGAGATATATACATGGCAGAATAGTGTAACATTTCTATATACATATTTCTAGATATATGACAAGGTGCCCATATACTGAGATACAGGTACATTGCAGATGAGTCCAAATGTCCATATACAGAGTACAAGCTACATGGCAGATAAGTCCAAAGTGTCCATACTCAGAGAGCTAGCTACATGGAAGATGAGTCCAATATGAGCATATACAGAGAGCTACCTACGTGGCAGATCAGACCAACATATCCATGTTCAGAGAACTAGCTACATGACAGACGAGTCCATAATATCCATATACAGAGAGGTAGCTACATGGCAGAATAGTGCAGCAATTCCATTTACAGAGTTATAGCTAAATGGCAGATGAGTCCAATGTGTCCAAATATAGAGAGATAGCTACATGGCAGAGTAGAGAAACATGTCCATATACAGAGTATTAGCTACATGGCAGATGGGGACAACATGTATATATATAGAGGACTAGCTACAAAGCAGGTGAGTCAAACATATTCATACAGAGAGAGCTGGCTACATGGCTGATGAGCCCAAGATGTCCATATACAGAGATATAGCTACATGGCAGAAAAGTCCAATATGTCCATATACAAAGAACTAGCTACATGTTAGAGTACTGCAACATTTCCACTTACAAAGTACTCGCTACATGGTAGATAAGACCAACGTGTGCATATACGGAGAATTAGCTACATGGCAGATGAGTTCAACACATGCATATGTACAGGATTAGCTACAAGGCAGATGAATCCTGCATGTTCATAGCGAGAGAGCTGGCTACATGGCAGATGAGTCCAAAATGTCCATATACAGAGAGATAGATACATGGCAGATAAGTGCAACATTTCTATATACATATTTCTAGATACATGGCACATGAGTCCAAAGTGCCCATATACGGAGAGCTGCCTACATGGCACAGTTGTCCAACATGTCCATATACAGAGTACTAGCTACATGGAAGATGAGTCCATCATGTCAGTATACTGAGAGTTAGCTACATGGCAGATGAGTTCAACATGTTTATATTTAGAGGACTAGTGACAAGGCAGATCTGTCCAACACATTCATAGCGAAAAAGCTGGCTTCATGGCAGATGAGTCCAACATGTCCATATAAAGAGAGCTAGCTACATGGCAGACAAGTCCAATATGTTCATACACAGAGAGCTACCTACATGGAAGATCAGTCCAACATATCCATTCTCAGAGAGCTAGTTACATGGCAGACAAGTCCAAAATGTCCATATATAGAGAGCTAGCTACTTGGCAGAGTAGTGCAACATTTCCACATAAAGAGATCGAGCCCATGGAAGATGAGTCCAACGTGTCAATATACAGAAACCTAGCTACTTTGCCAAGTAGTCCAACATGTGCATATACACAATATTAGCTCCATGATAGATGTATCCAACATGGGTATATGTAGAGGACTAGAGAGGAAAACAGATGAGTCCAACATATTCATACAGAGAGAGCTGGCTACATGGCTGATGCGTTCAACATGCCCATAAACAGAGATATAGCTACTTGGCAGACAAGTCCAATATGTCCATATACAGAGAGATAGCTACATGGCAGAGTAGTGCAACATTTCCATATACAGAATTCTAGCTACATGGCAGATGAGTCCAAAGTGTCCATATACTGAGAGCTAGCTACCTGGCAGATGAGTTAAACAGCTCCATTTATAGAGTATTAGCTACATGGCACATGAGTCCATCGAGTCCGTATACTGAGAGCTAGCTTCATAGCACATGAGTCCAAAATATCCATATACAGAGAGCTAGCTACATAACAGAGTAGTGCAACATTTCCACACACAGAGTTCTAGCTATATGGCAGATGAGTGCAATGTGTCCATATACTGGGATCTAGCTACATGGCTGATTAGCCAAACATGTCCATATACAAAGTTTTAACTAATGGCAGAGAAGTCCAATGTGTTCATATACTGAGAGATAGATACATGACAGATGAGTTGAACTTGTGTATACATAGCAGAATAACTAC
>NW_006409079.1:331456-341508 GCF_000296735.1 Chrysochloris asiatica
TAGCTTCATAGCAGATGAGTCCAAAATATCCATATACAGAGAGCTAGCTACATAACAGAGTAGTGCAAGATTTCCATATACAGATTTCATGCTACATGACAAATGAGTCTAACGTTTCCATATACTGAGAGCTAGCAACATGGCAGAGTAGTCCAACATGTCCCTATACAGAGTACTAGCTACATGGCAGAAGATTTCAACATGTCCATATATTGAGAGTTAGCTACATGGCAAATGATTCCAACATGTGTATATATAGAGGACTAGCTACAACGCAAATGAGTCCAACATGTTCATACAGAGAGAGATGGCTACATGGCTGATTAGTCAAACATGTTCATATACAGAGAGCTACCAACAAGGCATACATGTACAATATGTTCAATTACAGAGATCTATTTACATGGAAGATCAATTCAGCATATCCATGCATACAGAGCGAGCTACATGGCAGACAAGTACAAAATGTCCATATAGAGAGAGCTAGCTACATACAGAGTAGTGCTACATGTCCATATACAGAGTTCTAGCTACATGGCATATGAGTCCAACGTGTCCATATTCTGAGAGCTAGCTACATGGCAGAATAGTCCAACATGTCCATACACAGAGTACTAGCTACATGACACAAGAGTGCAATATGTTCATATACTGAGAGTCAGGTATGTCGTAGATGATTCCAACATGTGTATATATAGAGGACTAGCTACAAGGCAGATGAGTCCAACATGTTCTTACAGAGAGACCTGTCTACATGTTTGATGAATCCAACATATTCACATACAGAGAGCTAGCTACATGGCAGAAAAGTCCAATATGTTCATATACAGAGAGCTACCTACAAGGACCTCTGGTAGCATAGTGGTTACGAATTTGGCTGCGACCCAAAAGGTCAGCAGTTATAAACTAACAGCTGTTCCGCGGGAGAAAGATGAGGCTTTCTGCTCCCGTAAAGATTTACAGACTTGGAAACCCTGTATTGGGTCGCTATGGGTCGGACCCGACTCCACGGCATATAACAAAAACAACAACAACATACATGGCAGAGCAGTCCAACATATCCATGCACAGACAGCTAGCTACATGGCAGAGTAGTGTATCATTTCCACATACAGTGTTCTAGCTACATGGCAGATGAGTCCAACGTGTCCATATACTGAGAGTTAGATACATGGCAGATGAGTCCAAAATGTCCATATACTAAGAATTAGCTATATGGCAGATGAGTCCAACATGTCCATATACTGAGAGATAGCTACATGGCATATGAGTCCAACATGTTTATATATAAAGGCCTAGCGACAAGGCAGATGAGTCCAACGTGTTCATACAGAGAGAGCTGGCAGCATGGCTGATTATTCCAACATGTCAAAATACAGAGAGCTAGCTACATGGCAGACAAGTCCAATGTGTTCATATACAGAGAGCTACCCATATTGCAGATCAGTCCAACATATTCATGCTCAGAGAGCTAGCTACCCATATTGCAGATCAGTCCAACATATTCATGCTCAGAGAGCTAGTTTCATGGCAGATGAGTTCATAATAAACATATACAGTGAGCTACCTACATGGCAGTGTAATGCAACATTTCCATATACAGATTTCTAGCTACATGGCAGATGAGTCCAACGTGTCCATATACAGAGAGCTTGCTACATGGCAGAGTAGTCCACGTACAGAGTAATAGCTACATGGCAGATTTGTCCAACACATCCAAATACAGATTTCTAGCTAATAGGCAGATGATTCCAACATGTACATATACTGAGAGCTTACTACATGGCAGAGGAGCCCAACATGTCCAAAAGAAAAGTACAAGCTAAATGGCAGATGGATCCAAAATGTCCATATACTGAGAGTTAACTACATAGCACATGAGTCCAATATGTGTATATATAGAGGATTAGCTACAAGGCAGATGAGTAAAACATGTTCATACTCAGAGATCTGGTTACCTGGCTATTGAGTCCAACATGTCCATATACAGAGAGCTAGCTACATGGCAGACATGGGTAATAAGCTCATATACAGAGAGCTACCTATATGGTGGATCAGTCCACCATATCCATGCACAGAGAGCTAGCTAAATAGCACATGAGTCCAACGTGTCCATATGCTGAGAGATAGCTACTTGGCAGAACAGGCCCACATGTCCATATACAGTGTACTAGCTACATGGCAGATCAGTACAACATGTCCATATACTGAGAGTTAACTTCATGGCAGAGTAATCCAACATGTCCATATAAAATGTACTAGCTACATGACAGATGAGTCCAATGTGTCATATTCTGAGAGTTATCTACATGACACATGAGTCCAACAAGTCCATATACTGAGAGTTACCTACATGGTAGACAAGGTTAATATGTTGATATTCAGAGAGTTACCTACATGGCAGATCAGCCAATATATCCATGGACAGAGAGCTATTTAAATAACACATGAGTCCAACGTATCCATATACTGAGAGCTAGCTACATGGAAGAGTTGGCCAATATGTCCATATGCAGAGTACTAGCAAATGGCAGATGAGTCGACCATATATATATATATATAAAGAGGACTAGCTACTAGGCAGATGTGTGTAACATGTTCATACAGATGGAGCAGGCTACATGGCTGATGAATCCAAAATGTCCATGTACAGAGAGCTAGCTACATGGCAGACAAGTCTAATATGTTCATATACAGAAAGCTACCTACATGGCAGATCAGTCCTACATATCCATGCACAGAGAGCTAGCTACATGCCAGATGAGACCAAAATGTCCATATACAAAGATCTAGCTACATGGTAGATAAGTTCAACATGTCCATATACTGAGAGATATCTACATGGTAGATGAGTTCAACATGTCCATATACTGAGAGTTAGCTATATGGCAGATGGGTCAAACATATACATATACTGAGAGTCAGGTACATTACAGATGAATACAACATGTTTATTTAGAGAGTCCTAGCAACAAGGTAGATAAATCCAACGTGTTCATTTACAGAGAGCTACGTACATGGCAGATCAGTCCAACGTATCCCTGCACAGAGAGCTAGCTTCATCGCAAATGAGTCCAAAATGTCTATATTCAGAGAGCTAGCTACATGGCAGAGTAGTGCAACATTTCCATATACAGAGTTCTCGCTACATGGCAGAGGAGTGCAATGTGTCCATATGCTGACAGCTAGCTTCGTGGCAGAGTAGTCCGACATGTCCATATACTGAGAGTTAACTACATGGCAGATGAGTCCAACATGTGTTTATATAGAGAATTAGCTACAAGGCAGATGAGTCCAACATGTTCATTGAGAGAGATCTGGCTTCATGGCTCATGAGTCCAATATGTCCATATGCAGAGAGCAAGCTACTTGGCAGAAAAGTCCAATATGCTCATATAAAGAGACCTACCTACTTCGCAGATCAGCCAAACATATTCCTGTACAGAGAACTAGATACATTGAAGACGAGTCCAAAATGTTATTATACAGATATCTAGCTACATGGCACAATAGTGCAACATTTCCATTTACAGAGTTCTAGCTATATGTCACATGAGTCCAACATGTTCATATACTGAGAGTTAGGTACATGGTAGATGAGTCCAACATGTGTATATATAGAGGACTAGCTACAATGTAGATGAGTCCAACATTTTCTTAGAGAGGGAGCAGGCTACATGGCTCATGAGTCTAACATGTCCATATGCAGAGAACTAGCCACTTGACAGACTAGTCCAATATGTTCATTTACATAACCCTAACCTACTAGGCAGATCAGTCCAACATATCCATGCAGAAAGAGCTAGCTACGTGGCAGAGTAGTGCAATATTTCCAGATACAGAGTTTTAGCTACATGGCAGATGAATCCAACGTGTCCATATACTGAGACCTAGCTACATGGCAGATGATTCCAACATTTCCATATACAAAGTATCATCCAAATGGCAGATGAGTCCAATATGTCCATATTTTTGAGTTAGCTACATGCCATATGAGTCCAACATGTCCATATACTGAGAGGTAGCTACATGGCAGATGAGTACAACATGTGTATATATAGA
This sequence comes from Chrysochloris asiatica, assembly GCF_000296735.1. NCBI lineage: Eukaryota > Metazoa > Chordata > Mammalia > Afrosoricida > Chrysochloridae > Chrysochloris > Chrysochloris asiatica. The sequence goes on from NW_006409079.1 coordinate 335,519, forward strand.
GGACTATCTACAAGGCAGATAAATCCAACATATTCATACAGAGCGAGCAGGCTTCATGGTTGATGAGTCCAACATGTCCATATACAGAAAGGAAGCTACATGGCAGACAAGTCCAATATGTTCATATACAGGGAGCTACCTACATAGCAGGTCAGTCCAACACATTCATACGCAGAGAGTTAGCTTCATGGCTCATAACTCCAAAATGTCCATATACAGAGAGCTAGCTACATGGCAGAGTAGTCCAACATGTCATTATACAGTGTACTAGCTACATGGCAGATGAGTTCAACATGTGTATATACAGAGGACTAGCTACAAGGCAGATGAGTTCAACATGTTCATACAGAGAGAGTTGTCTACATGGCTGATGAGTCTAACATGTCCATGTACAGAAAGCTAGCTACATGGCACACAAGTCCAATATGTTAATATAAAAAGAGCTACGTACATGACAGATCAGTCCATCATATCCATGCACAGAGAGCTAGATACATGGCAGATGAGTCCAAAATGTCCATATACAGAGAGCTAGCTGTAAACAGAAAACTCCAATATTTTCATTTACAGAGATCTAACTACATGACAAATCAGTTCAAAATGTCAATATACAGAGAGCTAGCTAAATGGCAGAGTAGTCCAACATTTCCATATACAGAATACTAGCTACATGGCAAATGATTTCAACATGCCCATATACTTAGAGTTAGCCACATGACATATGAGTACAGCATGTCCATATACTTCGAGTTAGCTACATGATAGATGAGTCCAACATGTTTATATAGAGAGGCCTAGCGACAAGGCAATTGAGTCTAACATGTTCATACAGAGAGAGCTGGCTATATGTCTGACGACTCCAACATTTCCATATACAGAGAAGTAGCTACATGGCAGACAAATCTAATATGTTCATATACAGAGAGATACCTACATGACAGATCAGTCCAACATATCCATGCTCAGAGAGCTAGCTACATCACAGACAAGTCCATAATATCTATATACAGAGAGCTAGCTTCATGGCAGAGTAGTGCACCATTTCCAAATACAAGTTCTAGCTACATGGTAGATGAGTCCAACGTGTCCATATACTAATAGCTAACTAAATGGCAGAGTAGTCCAATATTTCCATAGAGAGAATACTAGCTACATGGCAGATGAGTCCAACATGTCCATATCCTTAGAGTTAGCTACATGGCAAATGAATCCAACATAATTATAAATAGAAGACTAACTTCATAGCAGAGGACTACAACGTGTTCATACAGAAAGATAAGGCTACATGGCTGATGAGACAAACATGTGCATATACAGAGAGTTAGCTACATGGCAGACAATTCCAATATGTTCATTAACAGAGAGCTACCTACATGGAAGATCAGTGCAACAAGTCATGCACAGAGAGCTGGCTACATGGCAGACGGGTGCAAAATGTCCATAAACAGAAAACTAGCTACATGGCAGAGTAGTGCAACATTTCCATTTACAGAGTTCTAGCTACATGGTAGATGAGTCCAACGTGTCCATATACAGAAAGCTAGCTACATGGCAGATGAGTTCTACATGTCCATATACAGAGTACTAAATACATGGCAGATGAGTCCAACATGTCCATATACAGAAAGCTAGCTACATGGCAGACAAGTCCAATATGTTCATTTACAGGGTGCTCCCTACATGGCAGATCAGTCCAACATATCCATGCACACACAGAGAGCTAGCTACATGGCACATGAGCCAAAATGTCCATATACAGAAAGAGCTAGCTACATGGCAGAGTAGTGCAACATTTTCATATACAGAGTACGAGCTTCATGACAGAGAAGTCCAACGTGTCCATATATTGAGACCTAGCTAAATGGTAGAGTAGTGCAACATTTCCATATCCAGAGTTCTAGCTACATGAGTTCAATGTGTCCATATACTGAGAGCTAGCTATATGGCAGAGTAGTCCAACATTTCCTTATACAGAATATTAGCTATATGTCATATGAGTCCAACATGTACACATACTGAGAATTATCTCCATGGCAGATGAGTCCAACATGTGTATATATAGAGGACTAGCTACAAGGCAGATGATTCCAACATTTCATACAGAGGGAGCTGGCTACATGGCTGATGAATCCAACATATCCATATACAGAGAGCTAGATACATGGCAGAGTAGCCCAACATGTCCATATACTGAGAGCTAGCTACATGGCAGAGTAGTCCAACTTGTCCATATACAGAGTACTTGCTACATGTCAGATGAATTCAACATGTGTATTTATAGAGGACTATCTTCAAAGCAGATGAGTTCAACAAGTTCATACAGAGAGAGATGGCTACATTGCTGATGAGTCTAACATGTCCATGTACAGAAATCTAGCTACATGGCAGTCAAGTCCAATATGTTAATCTACAGAGAGCTACCGACATTACAGACCAGTCCAAAATATCCATGCGCAGAAAGCTAGCTACATGGCAGACGAGTCCAAAATGTCCATATACAGAGAGTTAGCTAAATGGCAAAGTAGTGCAACATTTCCTTATACAGTTTTAGCTACATGGCAGATGAATCCAACATGTCCATATACTGAGAACTAGGTACTTGGCAGACTAGTCCAACATTTCCATACACAGAATCCTAGTTACATGGCAGATGAATCCAACATGTCCATATACCTAGAGTTAGCTACATGGTAGAAGAGTCCAACATGTTTATATATAGACACCTAGCGACAAGACAGATGAGTCCAATATGTTCATATACAGTGAAATAGCTACATGGCAGACAAGTCCAACATGTTCATATACAGAGAGCTACCTACATGACAGATCAGTCCAATATATGCATGCTCAGAGACCTAGCTGCATGACAGACAAGTCCATAATATCCATATTCAGAGAGGAGGCTACATGGCAGTGTAGTGCAACTTTTCTATATACAGAGTTCTAGCTACATGGTAGATGAGTCCAAGGAGTCCATATACTGACAGCTAGCTACATGGCAGACTAGTCCAACATTTCCACATACAGAATATTAGCTACATGGCAGATGAGTCTAACATGTCCATATATTGAGAGCTAACTACATGGCAGAGTAGTCCATCATGTCCATATACAGAGTTCTAGCTACATGGCCGATGAGTCCAACATTTCCATATACTGAGAGTTAGCTACATGACAGATGCATCCAACATGAGTATATTTAGAGGGCTAGCAACATGGCAGATCAATCCAATATCTTCATAAGCAGATAACTAACTACATGTCAGAGCAGTCCAACATATCCATGTACAGAGACCTAGCTATATGGCAGACGAGTCCAAACTGTCCATATGTACAGAGCTAGCTACATGGCAGAGTAGTGCGACATTTCCATATACAGAGTTCTAGGTACATGGCAGATGAGTCCAACGTTTCTATATACAGAGGGCTTGCTACATGGCAGAGTAGTGCAACATTTCCACAAACAGAGGTCTATCTTCATGGCAGATGAGTTGAGCGTGTCCATATACTGAGAGCTAGCTACATGGCAGAGTATTCCAACATGTCCATATACAGAGTTCAAGCTACATGGCAGATTATACAATATGTCCATATACGGAGAGTTATCTGCTTTTCAGATGAGTCCGACATGTCAATATTTAGAGGGCTAGATCCCGGCAGATGAGTCCAGCATGTTCATACACAGAGAGCTGGCTACATGGCAGATGAGTCCAACATGTCCATATACTGATTGTAATCTACGTGTCATTTGAGTCCAACACGTGTATATCTAGAGAGCTAGCTACATGACAGACAAGTCAAACATATTCACATACTCAGAGCTACCTACTTAGCAGATCAGTCCAACATATCCTTGTACAGAGAGGTAGCTTCATGGCAGAGGAGTCCAAAATGTCCACATATAGAGAGTTACCTACATGGCAGAGTAGTGCAACATTTACATATAAAGATTGCTAGCTACATGGCAGATGAGGCCAACGAGTCCATATAAAGAGAACTAAGAAGGAGCTCTTTTATCTTAGTGGTTACGAATCAGGCTGCAAACCTTAAGGTCAGCGGTTTGAAACTACCAGCTGCTCCGCGAGAGAAAGAGGAGGCTTTCTACTCCTGTAAAGATTTATACCCTCAGAAACCATGTACAGGGTCGTTATGGGTCGGAACCGACTCGATGGCACTTAACAACAACAATAAATACATGGCATAGTAGTGCAACATTTTCATATACAGGGTTTTAGCTACATGGCTGATGAGTCCAACATGTCCATATACTGGGAGTTAACTACATGGCAGATGAGTCCAACATGTGTATATTTAGAGGGCTTACTACAAGGCAGATGAGACCAACATGTTCATATCCAGAGAGCTGGCTACCTGTCTGATGAGTCAAACATGTCCATAACAGAGAGCTAGCTACATGTCAGACAAGTCCAATATGATCATATACAGAGAGCTACCTACATGGCAGATCAGTCCAACATATCCATGGACAGAGATGTAGCTACATGGCAGATGAGTCCTAAATGTAAATATACAGAGAGCTAGCTACATGGCAGAGTAGTGCAGCATTACCATATAGAGATTTCTAGTTACATGGCAGATGAGTTCAACGTGTCCATATACAGAGAGTTAGATACATGGCAGAGTAGTGCAACATTTCCATATACAGGGTTCTAGCTACAAGGCAGATGAACCCAACTTGTCCATTTACTGAGAGCTAGCTACATGGCAGAATAGTCCAACATGTCCATATACATACAGAGTACATGTTACATAGTAGATGAGTCCAATATGTCCATATACTGAGAATTATCTAATTTTCAGATTAGTCCAACTTGTGTATATTTATAGGGCTAGCTACCTGGCAGATGAGTCCAGCATGTTCATACACAGAGAGCTGGCTACATGACAGATGAGTCCAACATGTCCATATACTGATTGTTATTTATGTGTCACATGAGTCTAACGTGTATATTTAGAGATCAGGCTACATGGCAGACTAGTCGACCATTTTCATATACTCCGAGATACCTACATAGCAGATCAGTCCAAAATATCCATGAACAGAGAGCTAGCTACATGGCAGACGAGTCCATAATGTACACATATAGAGAGCTAGCTACATGGCATAGTAGTGCAACATTCCATATACAGACTTCTAGCTACATGACAGATGAGTCCAACGTGTCCATACACTGAGAGCTGGCAACATGGAAGAGTAGTGCAACATTTCTATATATAGAGTTCTAGCTACAAGGCAGATGAGTCCATCGTGTCCATATATTGAGAGCTATCTACATGGCAGAGTGGTCCAACATGTTCATATAAAGATTTCTACCGACATGATAGATGAGTCTAACATGTCCATATAGTGAGAGTTAGGTACATGGCAGAGTAGGCCAACATGTCCATATACTGAGACTTGGCTACATGGCAGACGAGTGCAACATGTGTATATTTAGAGGGCTCGATATTAGGCAGATGAGTCCTACATGTTCATATACAGAGAGCTAGCTTCAGGGCAGATGAGTCCAATGTGCCCATATACTGAGAGCTATCTACATGGAAGATAAGTCCAACATATCCATGTACAGAGATATAGCTAAATGGCAGACGAGTCCAAAATACACATATACTAAGAGCTAGCTACAAGGCAGAGTAATGTAGCATTTCCATATACAGATTTCTAGCTACATGATATAGTAGTTCAACATGTCCACATACATAGTTCTAGCTACATGGCCGATGAGTCCAACGTGCCCATATACTAAGAGCTAGCTACTAGGAAGAGTAGTCCAACATGTCCATATACAGCGTACTAGGAACATGGCAGATGAGTCCAATATGTCCACATTCTGAGAGTTATCTACTATTCAGATGAGTCCAATATGTGAATATTTAGAGGGCTAGCTACCAGGCAGATGAGTCCAGCATGTTCATATACTGATTGTTAGGTACGTGGCAGATGAGTCCAACAAGTTTATATTAAGCAC
>NW_006409079.1:342673-349512 GCF_000296735.1 Chrysochloris asiatica
GTGTCCATATACTGATAGCTAGCTAAATGGCAGAGTAGTCAAACATGTCCCTATACAGAATACTATCTACATGGCAGATGAGTCCAACCTGTCCATATACTGAGAGTTAGATACATTCAAGTTTATTCCAGCAGGTTTATATTTAGAGGGCTAGGTTCAAGGCAGATGAGTATAACATGTCCATACACAGACAGCTGGGTCCATGGCTGATGATTCCAACATATCCATATACTGAGAGCTAGATACAATGCAGAGAAGTTCAATATGTTCATATACAGAGAGCTATCTACATATCAGATCAATCCATCATATGCATGTACAGAGAGCTAGCTACATGACAGACGAGTCCAAAATGTCCATATACAAGGAACAAGCTATATGGAAGAGTAGTGCAAAATTTCCATATACAGAGTTCTAGCTACATGGCAGGTGAGTTCAACGTGTCCATATACTGAGAGCTAGCTACATAACGGAATAGTCCAACATGTCCATATACAGAATTCTATCTACATGGCCGAAGAGTCCAACTTGTCCATATACTGAGAGTTGGCTACATGCCAGACCAGTCCTACATATGTATATTTAGAAGGCTAGCTACAAGGCAGATGAATCCCCCTGTTCATACACAGAGAGCTGGCTACATACAAATGAGTGCAACATGTCCATACACTTAGAGTTAGCTATGTGGCAGATGAGTCCAACATATGTATATTTAGAGGATTAGCTACATGGTGGACAAGTCCAATATCTTCATATACAGAAAGATACCTACATGGTAGATCAGTCCAACATATCCATGCACAGAGGGCTAGCTACATGGAAGACGAGTATAAAATGTCCATATACAGAGCTAGCTACATGGAAGAATATTGCAACGATTCCATATACAGAGTTCTAGCTACAAAGCAGGTGAGTCCAACATAGTCATACAGAGAGAGCTGTATACATGGCTGATGAGCCCAACATGTCCATATACAGAGATATAGCTACATGGCAGACAAGTCCAATATGTTAATTTACAGAGAGCTACCTAAAAAGCAGATCAGTTCTACATATCCATGCACAGAGAGCCAGCTACATAACAAATGAGTCCAAAATGTTCATATATAGAGAGCTAGCTACATAGCAGCATAGTGCAACATTTCCATATACAGAGTTCTAGCTACATGGCAGATGAGTCCAACGTGTCCTTATACAGAGAGCTAGTTCTATGGCAGACTAGTCCAAAATGTCCATATACAGAGTACTAGCTACATGGCAGAGTAGTTCAACATTTCCGTATACAGAGTTCCAACTACATGGCAGATGAGTCCAACATGTCCATATACTGTGAGCTAGCTACATGGAAGAGTAGTCCAACATGTCCTTATATAGAATACTAGCTATATGGCATATGAGTCCAACATGTGTGTATATAGAGGATGAGCTACACAGCAGGTGAGTCCAACATATTCATACAGAGAGAGCTGGCTACATGACTGATGAGCCCAACATGTCCATATACAGAGATATAGCTACATGGCAGACAAGTGCAATATGTTCCTATACAGAGAGCTACCTACATGGCAGATCAGTTCAACATATCCATGCACAGAGAGTTAGCTACATGGCAGACGAGTTCAAAACGTCCATTTATAGAAAGCTAGCTACATAGCAGCATAGTGCAACATTTCCATATACAGAGTTCTAGCTACATGACAGATGAGTCCAACTTGTCCATATACAGAGAGCTAGTTTCATGTAGAGTAGTGCAACATTTCCATATTCAGGTTTCTTGAGACATGGTCGATGAGTTCAACTTGTCCATATACTGAGAGCTAGCTACATGGCAGAGTAGTCCAAGATGTGCATATGCAGAGTACTAGCTACATGGTCGATGAGTATAACATTTCCATATACTGAGAGTTAGCTACATGGCAGATGAGTCCAACATGTGTATATTTAGAGGGCTTGCTACTCGGCAGATGATACCAAACTGTTCATATCCAGACCAACATGTCCATATACTGAGATCTAGCTACATGGCAGACAAATCCAATATGTTCATATACAGAGAGCTACCAACATGGTAGATTAGCACAACATATCCACGTACAGAGATGTAGCTACATGGCTGACATGTCCAAAATGTACATATACAGGGAGCTAGCTACATAGCAGAATTGTGCAGGATTTCAATGTACAGAGATCTAGGTACATGGCAGATGAGTCCAACATGTCCATATACAGAGAGCTAGATACATGTTAGAGTAGTGCAATATTTCCATATACAGGGTTCTAGCTACATGGCCAATGAATCCAACGTGTCCATTTACTGAGAGCTAGCTACATGGCAGAGTAGTCCTACATGTCCATGTACAGAGTTCTAGCTACATGACAGATGAGTCCAAAGGTCCCATATACTGAGAGCTAGCTACATGGCAGAATAGTGCAGGATTTCCATATACAGAGTTCTAGCTACATGGCACATGAGTCCAACATGTCCATATACAGAGAGCTAGATACATGTTAGAGTAGTGCAACATTTCCATATACAGAGTGCTAGCTACATGGCCGATGAGTCCAACATTTCCATATACTGAGAGTTAATTACAAGTCAGATGAGTCCAACATGTGTATATTTAGAGGGCTAGCTACATGGCATACCAGTCTAATATCTTCATATACAGAAACTGACTACATGTCAGAGAAGTCCAACATATCCATGTACAGAGAGCTAGCTATATGGCAGACAAATCCAAACGGTCCATGTGCAGAGAGCTAGCCACATGGCAGCATAGTGCAACATTTCCATTTACACTGTTTTAGGTACATGGCAGATGAGTCCAACATTTCTATATACAGAGAGCTTGCTACATGGCAGAGTAGTGCAACATTTCCACATACAGAGTTCTATCTTCATGGCAGATGAGTCTAACATGTCCATATTCTGAGAGCTAGCTACATGGCAGATGAGTCCAACATGTCCATACACTTAGAGATAGCTACAAGTCAGATGAGTCCAACATGTATATATATAGAGGACTAGCTACAAGGAAAATGAGTCCAACATGTTCATACAGAGGGAGCTGGTTACATGGCTGATGAGTACAACATGTCCATACACAGATAGGTAGCTACATGGCAGACAAGTCCATTATGTTCATATGCAGAGAGCTACCAATGTGACAGATGAGTCCAACATATCCATGCACAGAGAGCTAGCTATATGGCAGACAAATCCAAAATGTCCATATACAGAGAACTAGCTACATGGAAGAGTAATGCAACATTTCCATATACAGAGTACTAGTAAATGGCAGATGAGTCCAACTTTTCCATGTAATGAGAGTTAGCTACATGGCAGATGAGTCCAACATGTGATTTTTTAGAGGGCTAGCTACAAGGCAGATGAGTACAACAGATTCATACACAGAAAGCTGGCTACATGGCTGATGAGTCCAACATGTCCATATACAGAGAGCTAGCTACATGGCATATGAAGTCCAAAATATCCATATACAGGGAACTAGCTACATGGCATATGATTCCAACATGTCCATATACTGACAGCTAGCTACATGGCAGAGTCGTCCAACATTTCCATATACAGTGTACTAGCTATATGGCAGATAAGTCCACCATGGCCATATACTGAGAGGTAGCTACATGGCAGATGAGTCCAACATGTGTCTATATAGTGGGCTAGCTACAATGCAGATGAGTCCAAAATGTTCATATACAGAGAGCTGGCTACATGGCTGATGATTCCAACATGTCCGTATCCAGAGATCTAGCTATATGGCAAACAAGTCCGATATGTTCATACACAGAGAGCTACCTACATGGCAGATCAGTCCAACATATCCATACACAGAAAGCTAGCTACGTGGCAGAAAAGGATAAAATGTCCACATACAGAGATCTAACTAAATAGCACAGTATGGAAGCTTTTCCATATACAGAATTATAGCTAAATGGCAGATGAGTCCAATGTGTCCATATACTGAGAACAACTATATGGAAGAATATTCCAACATGTGTATATATCGAGGACTAGCTACAAGGCAGATGAGTCCAACATATTATTACAGAGAGAGCTGGCTACATGACTGGTGAGTCCAACATGTCCATATAGAGAGAGATACATACATGGGAGATCAGTCCAACATATCCATGCACAAAGAGCTACCTACCAGGCAGAGGAGTCCAAAATGTCCATATACAGAGAGCTAGGTACGTGGCAGACAAGTCCTATATGTTCATATACAGAGAGCTACTTACATTGCAGATCAGTCCAGCATATCCATACACAGAGAGCTATCTACATGGTAGACAAGTTCAAGGTGTCCATATCCAGAGAGCTAGCCACATGTCACAGTAGTGCAACATTTCCATATACAGAGTTATAGCTACATGGAAGACGAGTGCAAAATGTCCACATACAGAGAGCTTGCTACATGGCAGAGTAGTGCAACATTTCCATATGCAGAGTCCAAGCTACATGGCAGATGAATCCAACTTATCCATATACTGAGAGCTAGATACATGGCAGATGAGTCCAACATGTCCATATACATAGAGTTAGCTACAAGGCAGACAAGTCCAACATGTGTATATATAGAGGACTAGCTATAAGGAAGGTGAGTCCAACATGTTCATACAGAGAGAGCTATCTACATGGCAGACAAGTCCAAAATGTCCATATACAGAGAGCTAGCTACATGGTGCATGACTCCAACGTGTCAATATACTGACAGCTAGCTACATGGCAGAGTCGTGTATCATTTCTATATACAGAATACAGTCTACATGGCATATGAGTCCAAGATGTCCATATACTGAGAGTTAGTACATGACAGTTGAGTCCACCATGTGTGTATATAGAGGATTATCTACAAGGCGGATGAGTCCAACATATTCATACAGAGAGAGCTAGCTACATGGTTGTTGAGTCTAACATGTCCATATACAGAGAGTTAGCTACATCGCATTGTAGTGCAACATTTCCATATACAGTGTTCTAGCTACATGGCAGGTGAGTCCAACGTGTCCATATACAGAGAGCTAGCTACACTGCAGAGTAGTCCAAAATGTCCATATACAGGGTTCTAGCTACATGGCAGATGAGGCCAACATGTCCATATTATGAGAGTTAGCTACATGGCAGATGAGTCCAACATGTGTATATAGAGGACTACATGCAAGGCAGATTAATCCAACATGTTCTTACAGAGAGCGCTGGCTACATGGCTGATGAGACCAACATGTCCATGTACAAAGAGCTAGTTACAATGCAGACAATTCCAGTATGATCATATACAAACAGTACCTACATGGAAGATCAGTCTAAAATATCCATGCACAGAGAGCTAGCTACATGGCAGATGAGTCCAAAATGTCCATATAAAGAAAGCTAGCTAAATAGCAGAGCAGTGCAACATTTCCATGTACAGAGTTCTAGCTACTTGGCCGATGAGTCCAACATGTCCATATACGGAGAAGAGCTAGCTACATGGCAGAATAGTTCAAGATTTCCATACACAAAGGTCTAGCTACGTGGCGTATGAGTCCAACGTGTATATATACAGAGAGATAGCTACATGGGCGAGTAGTCTAACATGTCCATATCCAGAGTACTAGCTGCATGCAAGATAAGTCCAAAATGTCCATATATTGAGAGTAAGCTGCATGGCAGATGAGTCCAACATGTGTTTCTTTAGAGGGATAGCTACAAGGCAGATCAGTCCAACATATCCATGTACAGAGAGCTAGATACATGGCAGAGTAGAGCAACATTCCCATGTACAGTGTTCTAGCTACATGGCAGATGAGATCAACATGTCCATATACAGAGAGCTAGCTACAATGCAAAGTAGTGCAACATTTCAATATATAGAGTTCTAGCTTCATGGCAGATGAGTCCAATGTGTCCATATACTGAGAGCTAGCTACATGGCAGAGTAGTCCAACATGTCCATATACAGTGTTCTAGCTACATAGCAGATGAGTCTAACATGTCCATATACTGAGAGTTAGCATCATGGGAGATGAGTCCAACATGTGTATATTTAGAGGGTTAGCTAGACCCATTGGACACATCTGCCATGTAGCTACTACCCTGAATATGGACATGTTGTCCTATTCTGCATTGTAGCTAGCTCTCAGTATATAGACATGTTGGACACATCTGCCATGTAGCTTGATCTCTGTATATGGAAATGTTGCACTATTCGGCCATGTAGCTAGCTCTCTGTATATGGACACTTTGGACTCCTCTGTCATATACCTTGCACTCTGTGCATGGATATGTTCAACTGATGTTCCATGTAGGTAGCTCTATGTATATGGACATGTTGCACTCATCTGCGATGGAGTCAGCTCTCTGTGTATGAACATGTTGAACTCATCTTCCATATAGCTTACTCTCAGTATATGGACATTTTGCACTCATCTGTCATGTAGTTGGAACTATGTATATGAACATGGTGGACCACTCTGCCATGTAGCTAATTCTCTATATATGGACATGTTGGACTCATCTTCCATGTAGCTAGAACTCTGTATATGGAAATGTTGCACTACACTGCCATGCAGCTAGCTCTCTGTATATGGACACTTTGGACTCCTCTGTCATATACCTTGCTCTCTGTGCATGGATATGTTCAACTGATGTGCCATGTAGGTAGCTCTATGTATATGAAGACATAGGTCTTGTCTGCCATGTAGTTAAGTCTCTGTATGTGGTTATTTTGGACTCATCAGCCATGTTGCCAGCTTTCTTTCTATGAACAAATTGGACTCATCTGCCTTGGAGCTAGCCCTCTAAATATTCAAATGTTGGATTCCTCTGCCATGTA
>NW_006409079.1:349787-351700 GCF_000296735.1 Chrysochloris asiatica
TGGACTTGACTGCCATATAGCTAGCCCTCTAAATATACACATGTTGGACTCATCTTCCATGTATCTAACTCTCATTATATGGACCTGTTGGATTCATTTACTATGTAGCTAGAACTCTGTATATGGACATGTTCGGCTATTCTGCCATGTAGCTAGCTCTCTTTATATGGATATGTTGGACTTACCTGCCAAGCAGCTAGAACTCTGTATATGGAAAGGAAGCCCTACACTGCCATGTAGCTAGGTCTCTGTATATAGACACCTTGGAATCATCTGCCATGTAACTAGAACCTTTTATATGGAAATGTTGCACTTCTCTGCCATGTATCTAGCTCTCTGTTATTGGACACATTGGACACATCTGACATGTAGATAGAACTCTGTATATGGAAATGTTGCACTTCTCTGCCTTGTAGCTAACTCTCTATACATAGAATGATCTGTCATGTAGGTAGCTCTCTGTATATTAACATATTGGACTTGCCAGCCATGTAGCTAGCTCTAAGGTTATGGACACGTTGGAATCATCAGACATGTAGCCAACTCTCTCTGTATGAACATGTTGGTTTCATCTGCCTTGTAGCTTTTCCTCTGTATATACACATGTTGGACTCATCTGACATGAAGCTAATTATCAGTATACAGACAGGTTGGACTCATCTGCCATGTAGTTAGTAATCTGTATAGGGATATTTTGGATTACTCTGTCGTGTAGCTAGCAAACCATATATGGACACGTTGGAGTCATCTGACATGTAGCTAGAACTCTGTATAAGGAAATGTTCCACTACTACGCCATGTAGCTAGCTTACTGTATATGGACATTTTGTCTGCCATGAAGCTAGCTCACAGGACATGGATATATTGGACTGATCTGCTTTCTAGCCTTCTCTCTCTGTAGGAACATGTTGGACTAATCTGCCTTCTAGCTAATCCTCTAGATATACACAAGTTGGACTCATCTGACAAGTAGCAAATTTTCATTTTATGGATATGTTGGACTCTTCTGCCATGTAGCTAGTCCTCTGTATATGGATATGTTGGACTACTCTGTCATATTGCTAGCTTTCAGTATATGGACATGTTGGACTCATCTGCCATGTAGATAGAACTCTGTACATGGAAATGTTACAGTACTATGCCTTGCATCTAGCTCTCTCTGTACAGATATTTTGGACTCATATGCCATTTAGCTAGTTCTCTGTGCATGGATATGTTGGAGTTATCTGTCATGTCGGTAGTTCTCTGCATAGGAACATATTGGTCTTGTCTTCCATGTAGCTAGCTCTCTGTATATGAACATTTTGGACTCTTCAGCTATGTAGCCAGCTCTCTCTGTATGGACATGTTGGACTCAACTGCCTTGTAGCTGGTCCTCTCTATATACAAATGTTGGACTCAACTGCCATATAGGTAACTCTCAGTATATGGACATGTTGGACTCATCTGCCATGTAGCTAGTTTTCTGTATATAGATATTTTGGACTACTCTGCCCTGTTGCCAGATCTCATTATATGGACACGTTGGACTCATCTTTCATGTAGCTAGAAATCTGTATATTGAAATGTTGCACTACTCTGCCTTGTATCTAGCTCTCTGTATATGGACATTTTGGACTCATATGCCATTTAGCTAGCTCTCTGTTGATGGATATGTTATAGTGATCTGTCATGTCGGTAGATCTCTGTTAATGAACATATTGTTCTTGACTGCCATGTAGCTAGCTCTCTGTAAATGAACATTGTGGACTCTTCATCCATGTAGCCAACTATCTCTGTATGAACATGTTGGATTCATCTCCCTTGTAGCTTTTCCTTTGTATATACACATGTTTGACTCATCTGCCATGTAGCTAACTCTCAGTATATGGACACCAGTTCTCATCAGCCATGCACCTAGTACTGTGTATATG
>NW_006409079.1:352054-354955 GCF_000296735.1 Chrysochloris asiatica
TGCCAGCCCTCAGTATATGGACATGTTGGACTCACCTGCCATGTAACTAGAACTCTGTATATGGAAATGTTGCACTACTCTGCTATGTAGCAAGCTTTCTATATATGGATACTTTGGACTCGTCTGCCTTGTAGCTAGCTCTCTGTGCATGGACATGTTGGACTGATCTGCCATGAAGGTAGCTCTCTGTATATGAACATATTGGATTTGTCTGCCATTTAGTTAGCTCTCTGTATATGGACATGTACTCATCAGCTATGAAGGCAGCTCTCTCTGTATGAACATGTTGGACTCATCTGCCTTGTATCCATTTCTCTATATATACATATTTTGGACTGATATGACATGTAGCTATTTATCAGTATACAGACGTGTTGGACTCATCTGCCATGCAGCTAGTACTCTGTATAGGGACATTTTGGACTACTCTGTCATGTAGTTAGCACCCAGTATATGGACACGTTGGACTCATCTGACATATAGCTAGCACTCTGTATATGGAAATGTTGCAGTACAATGTGATGTAGCTATCTCTCTATATGGACACAATGGAATCATCTGCCATGTAGCTAGAACTCTGTATAAGGAAATGTTGCACTACTATGCCATGTAGCTAGCTATCTGTATATGGACATTTTGGAATTGTCTGCCATGTAGCTAGCTATCAGTACATGGATATGTTGGACTTATCTGCTTTGTAGCCTGTTCTCTCTGTATGAACATGTTGGACTAATCTGCCTTGTAGCTAGTCCTCTATATATACACATGTTGGTCTCATCTGCCAAGTGCAAACAGTCAGTTTCTGGACATGATGGACTCTTCTGCCATGTGCTAGTACTCTGTATATGGACATGTTGGACACATCTGCCATGTAGCTAACTCTCAGTATTTGGACATGTTGAATTCACTTTCCATGTAGGTAGGACTCTGTATATGGATATTTTGGACTCATCTGACTTGTAGCTAGCTCTCTGTGCATGGATATGTTGGACTGATCTGCCATGTAGGTAGCTTTTTGTATAACAATGTATTGTATTTGTCTGCCATGTAGCTAGTTCACTGTATATGGACATGTAGGACTCATCAGCCATGTAACCAGCTCTCTCTGTATGAATATGATTGACCCATCTGCCTTGTAGCTAGCCCTCTAAATATACACATGTTAGACTCATCTGCCATGTAGTTAACTCTCAATATATGGACATGTTGGACTGATCTGCCATGTAGCTAGTACTTTGTATATGGACATGTTGCATTACTCTGCCATGTAGCTTGCTCTGAGTATATGGACACGTTGGACACATCAGACATGTAGCTAGAATTCTGTTTGTGGAAATGTTGCACTACTCTGCCAAGTAGCTAGCGCTCTGTAAATGGACATTTTGGACTTGTCTGCCATGTTGCTAGCTCTCTGTGCATGGATATGTTGCTCTGATCTACTATGTAGGTATCTCCCTGCATATGAACATATGAGACTTGTCTGCCATGTAGCCAGCTCTCTGTATATGGAGATGTTGCACTCACCAGCCATGTAGCCAGCTCTCTCTGTATGAACATGTTGAACTCATCTGCCTTATAGCTAGTCTTCTAAATATACATATGATGTACTCATCTTCCATCTAGCTAACTCTCGGGATATGGACATGTTGGAGTCATCTGCCATGTAGCTAGTACTATGTATATGGAAATGTTGGACTACTCTATCATGTAGGTAGGTCTCTGTATATGGACATTTTGGACTCATCTAGCATGTAGCTAGCTGTCAGTATATGAACACATTGGACTCATCTGCCATGTAGCTAGAACATTGTATATGCAAATACTGCACTATAAGGTCATGTAGGTAGCTCTCTGTATATGGACATTTAGGACTCGTCTGCCATGTAGCTAGTTCTCTTTATATGGACATGTTGGACTCATCAGCCACGCAGCCAGCTCTTTCTTTATGGACATGTTGGACTCATCAGCCATGTAGCTAGTTCTCTATATATGGACATGTTAGACTACTCTGCCATGTTGTCAGCCCTCAGTATATGGACACGTTGGACTCATCTGCCATGTAGCTAGAACTCTGTATTTGGAAAATTTCCACTACTCTGCTATGTAGCAAGCTTTCTATATAGGGACATTTTGGACTCGTCTGCCATGTAACTAGCTCTCTGTGTATGGATATGTTGGACTGATCTGCCATGAAGGTAGCTCTCTGTATATGAACAAATTGGATTTGTCTGTCATTTAGTTAGCTCTCTTTATATGAACATGTTGGACTCATCAGTCATGTAGGCAGCTCTCTCTGTATAAACATATTGGATTCATCTGCCTTGTAACTATTCCTCTATATATACATATTTTGGACTCATATGACATGTAGCTATTTATTAGTATACAGACTTGTTGGACTGATCTGCCATGTAGCTAATACTCTGTATAGGGACAATTTGGACTACTCTGTCATGTAGATAGCACACAGTATATGGAAACGTTGGACTCATCTGACATGTAGCTAGAACTCTGTATAAGGAAATGTTGCACTACTATGCCATGTAGCTACCTATCTGTATATGAACATTTTGGAATTTTCTGCCATGTAGCTAGCTCTCAGTACATGGATATGTTGGACTGATCTGCTTTGTAGCCTTCTCTCTCTGTAGGAACATGTTGGACTAATCTGCCTTGTAGCTAGTCCTCTATATATACACATGTTGGTCTTATCTGCCAAGTAGCAAACAGTCGGTTTCTGGACATGTTGGACTCTTCTGCTATGTGCTAGTACTCTGTATAAGGACATGTTGGACTACTCTGCCATGTTGCCAATTCTCAGTATATTGACATGTTGGACTCATCTGCCATGTAGATAGAACTCTGTATATGGAAATGTTGCACTACTCTGCCTTATAGCTA
>NW_006409079.1:356114-357796 GCF_000296735.1 Chrysochloris asiatica
ATATGGACATGTTGGACTCATCTGCCATGTAGCTAGTCCTCTGTATAGGGACATGTTGGACTACTCTGCTATGTTGCCAGCCCTCAGTATATGGACATGTTGGGTTCATTTTCCATATTGCTAGAACTTTGACTATGGAAATGTTCCACTACTCTGCTATGTAGCTAGCTTTCTATATATGGATACTTTTGACTCATCTGCCATGTAGCTAGCTCTCTCTGCATGGATATGTTGGACTCATCTGCCATGAAGCTAGCTCTCTGTATATGAACATATTGGACTTGTCTTCCATTTAGCTAGCTCTCTGTATATGGACATGTTGTACTCATCAGCTATGAAGGCAGCTCTCTCGGTATGAACATGTTGGACTCATCTGCCTTGTATCTATTCCTGTATATATACACGTTTTGGACTCATCTGACATGTAGTTAATTATCAGTATACAGACATGTTGGACTGATCTGCCATGTAGCTAGTACTCTGTATAAGGACATTTTGGACTACTCTCTCATGTAGCTAGCACCCAGTATATGGACATGTTGGACTCAGATGACATGTAGCTAGAACTCTGTATATGGAAATGTTGCACTACAATGTGATGTAAATAGCTCTCTGTATATGGACACGTTGGACTCATCTGCCATGTAGCAAGAACTCTGTATAAGGAAATATTGCACTACTCTGTCATGTAGCTAGCTCTTTGTATATGAAAATTTTGCGATTGTCTGCCATGTAGCTAGTTCTCAGTACATGGATATGTTGGATGATCTGCTTTGTTGCCTGCTTTCTCTGTATGAACATGTTGGACTCATCTGCCTTGTAGCTAGTCCTCTATATATACACATGTTGGACTCTCTGTATATGGACATTTTAGACTCATCTGCCTTGTAGCTAGCTTTCTGTACATGGATATGATGGACTGATCTGCTATGTTGGTAGCTCTCTGTGTATGAAGATATCGGACTTGTCTGCCATGTAACTAGCCCTCTAAATATACACATGTTGGACTCATCTGCCATGTAGCTAAAAATCAGTATATGGACGTGTTGGACTCATCTGGTATGTAGCCAGCTCTCTGTGTATTAACATCTTGGACTCATCTGCCATGTAAATAGAACTCTGTTTATGATAATCTTTCACTACTCTGAAATGTAGCTAGCTCTCTGTGCATGGACACGTTGGACTCTTCTGCCATGTAGTTAGAAATTTGTATATGGACATGTTGGACTTCTCTGCCATGTAGCTAACTCTCAGTATATGGACACGTTGGACTCACCTGCAATGGAGATACAACCCTGTATATGGAAATATTGCACTACTCTGCCATTTAGCTAGCTCTCAGTATATGTACATGTTGTACTCATCTGCCATGTAGCTAGAACACTGTATATGGAAATGTTTCAGTACTCTGCCATGTAGCTAGCTCTCAGTATATGGACAAGTTGGACTCATCTGACATGTAGCTTGAAATCTTTATGAGGAAATGTTGCACTACCCTGATATGAAGCTAGCTCTATGTCTATGAACATTGTGGCCTCGTCTGCCATGTAACTAGCTCTCTGTACATGGATATGTAGGACTGATTGTCCATGTAGGTTGCTCACTCTATATCAACATATTGAACTTGTCTGCCATATAGCTAGCTCTCAGTATATACACATGTTGGACTCATCAGCCATGTA
>NW_006409079.1:357896-358908 GCF_000296735.1 Chrysochloris asiatica
TTGGACTCTTCTGCCATGTAGCTAGTACTCTGTATATGGAAATGTTGGACTACTCTGCCATGTTGCTAGCTCCCAGTATATGGACATGTTGGACTCATCTGCCATGTAGATAGAACTCTGTATATGGAAATGTTGCACTACTCTGCCTTGTAGCTATCTGTCTGTATATGGACATTTGGACTCTTATGACATTTAGCTAGCTGTCTGTGCATTGATATGTTGGAATGATCTGTCATGTTGATAGCTCTCTGTATATGAACATATTGGTCTTGTCTGTCATGTAGCTAGGTCTCTGTATATGGACATTTTGGACTCTTCAGCCATGTATCCAGCTCTCTCTGTATAAACATGTTGGATTCATCTGCCTTGTAGCTAGTCCTCTATATATACACATGTTGGACTCATCTTTCATGTAGCTAACTCTCAATATATGGACATGTGTTCTCATCTGCCACGTAGCTAGTACTCTGAATATGGACAACTTGGACTAGTCTGTCATGTAGCTAGCTCTCAGTATATGGACTTGTTGGACTCTTCTATGTAGCTAGAACTCTGTATATGTAAATGTTGCACTACTTTGCCATGTAGCTAACTCTCTGTATATGCATATTACGGACTTATCTGCCATGTAGCTAATTCTCTGTGCAAGGAAATGTTGGACAGATCTGCCATGTAGGTAGCTCTCTATATATGGACTAGTTGGATTCATCAGCCATGTACCCAGCTCTCTCTGTATGAAAATATTGTACTCATCTGCCTTGTTGCTTGCCCTGTCTATATATACATGTTGGACTGATGTTCCATGTAGCTAACTCTCAGTATCCGGACATGTTGAACTCATCTACCATGTAGCTAGAACTCTGTGTAAGAAAATGATGCACTCCTCTGCAATGTAGCTAGCTCTCTGTATATAGACATTATGACTCATCTGCTATGTAGCTACCTCTCTGTGTATGGATATGTTGCACTGATCTGACATGTAGTTATCTCTCTGCATATTAATGTATTGGAC
>NW_006409079.1:389009-390900 GCF_000296735.1 Chrysochloris asiatica
ATTTGCCATGTAGTTAGAACTCTGTATATGGAAATGTTGCACTGTTCTACCATGTAGCTAGCTCTCTGTACATGGATATGTTGGACTGATCTGCTATGTAGGTAGCTCTCTGTATATGAAGATATTGAACTTGTCTGCCATGTAGCTAGCCCTTTAAATATACACATGTTGGACTCCTCTACCACGTAGGTAACTATCAGTATATGACTGTTGTACTCATCTGCTATGTAGTTAGTTCTATTTGTATGAATATGTTGGACTCACCTGCCTTCTAGCTACCACACTAAGTATATGCATGTTGGATTCATCTACAATGTAGCTAACTTTCAGTATATGGACATGCTATACTCATCTGCCATGTAGCTAAATCTCTGTATATGGAAATGTTATACTACTCTGCAATGAAGCTAGCTCTGTACATGGGCACGTTGACCTCATCTGCCATGTAGCTAGAACACTGTATATGGACATGTTGGATTACTCTGCCATGTAGGTAGCTCTCAGAATATGGACATGTTACACTCATCTGCCATGCAGCTAGAACCTAGTAAATGGAATTGTTGCACTACTTTGCCATGTAGCTAGCTCTCAGTATATGGACACGTTTGACTCATCTGCCATGTTACTAGATCTCTATAAGGAAAAGTTTCACTACTCTACTATGTAGCTAGCTCTCTGTATAAGGACATTTTGTACTAGTGTGCCATGTAGCTAGCTTTCTGCATATGAATATTTGGGACCGATCTGCCATGTAGACAGCTCTCTGTTTATGAACATATTGTACTTGTCTGCCATATAACTAGCTATCAGTAGATGGGCATGTAAGACGCATCAGCCAAGTAGCCAGCTCTCTGTGTACTCTGTGAACATGTTGGACTCATCTGCCTTGTAGTGAGCCCTCTAAATATACACATGTTGGACTCATCTGTCATGCAGCTATGCCGGTATGTGGACATGTTGGACGCATCTGCAATTTAGCTGTTGTTGTTTTTGTTAAGTGTCATTGAGTCGGTTCCGACCCATAGCGACCCTGTACAGGGTTTCCTAGGGTGTAAATCTTTACGGCAGTAGAAAGCCTCATCTTTCTCCCAGGGAGTGGATGGTAGTTTTGTTCTGCTGACCTTAAAGTTTGCAGCCCAATTCATAACCATAGCTAGAACACTGTATATGGTAATGTTGCCCTGATGGATATGTTCATCTGATCTGCCATGTAGGTAGATCTCTGTATATGAACATACAGGACTTGTCTGCCATGTAGCTTGTACTCTGTATATGGACATGTTGTACTACTCAGCCATGTAGTCAGCTGTCAGTATATGGACACGTTGGACTCATCAACCATGTAGCTACAACTCTGTATCTGGAAATGTTGGACTACTCTCCCATGTAGCTACTTCTGTATATGGACATTTTGAACCCATCTGCCATGTAGCTTGCTATCTGTGCATGTATATGTTGGACTGATCTGCTATGTGGTTAGCTCTTTGTTCATGAAGATATTGGAATTGTCTGCCATGTAGCTAGTCCTCTAATTAGCCACATGTTGGACTCATCTGCCATGCAGTTAACTTTCAGTATATGGACATGTTTGACTCATCAGCCAGGTAGCCAGCTCTCTCTGTATGAACATGTTGGATCCATTTTCCTTACATCTAACCCTCTAAATATACACATGTTTTATTCCTCTACCATGTAGCTAACTCTCAGTATATGGACGAGTTGTACTCATATGCCGTGTAGCTAGCTCTCTGTGTATGAACATGATGGACTCATCTTCCTTTTAGCTAGGCCTCTAAATATACACATGTTGGATTTATCTACAATGTAGCTAACTCTCAGTATATAAACATGCTGGACTCATCTGCCATGTAGCTGGAACTCTGTATATAGG
>NW_006409079.1:391000-391525 GCF_000296735.1 Chrysochloris asiatica
CTACTCTGCCATGTAGCTAGCTCTCAGTATATGGACACGTTGGACTCATCTGCCATGTAGGTAGCTCTATGTATATGAAGATATTGGAATTGTCTTCCATATAGCAAGTTCTCTTTATAGGGACAAGTTGGACACATCAGCCATATAGCCAAGTCACTCTGTATAAATATGTTAGACTCATCTGCCATGTAGCTAAATATCGGTATATTGAAATGTGGCACTCTGCCATGTAGCTAGCCGTCTGTATATGGACATTTTGGATTCATCTGCCACGTAGCTGGAACTCAGTATATGGAAATGTTGCACTGCTCTACCATGTAGCTGACTCTCTGTACATGGATATGTTATTCTGATCTGCTATGTAGGTAGCTCTCTGAAAATGAAGATATTGTACTTGTCTGCCATTTAGCTAGTCCTCTAAATTTACACATGTTGGACTCATCTACCAGGTAGCTAACTCTCAGTATATGAATGTGTTGTACTCATCTGCATGTAGCTAGCTCTCTGTTTATAAACATGTTGGAC
>NW_006409079.1:392005-398197 GCF_000296735.1 Chrysochloris asiatica
TAGCTTTCTGAACTTGTATACTTTGGACTGATCTGCCATGTATGTAGCTCTCTAAATATGAACATATTGGACTTGTCTGCATTATAGCTAGCTCTCAGTATATGGACGTGTTGGACTCATCAGCCATGAAGCCAGCTCTATGTGTATGAACATGTTGGACTCATCTCCTTTGTAGCAAACTCTCTAAATATACACATGTTGGATCCATCTGTCATTTAGTTAACTCTCAGTATATGGACATGTTGGACTACTCTGCCATGTAGCTAACTCTCTTTATATGAAACCGTTGGACTCATATGCCATGTAGCAAGAACCCTGTATATGGAAAAGTTGCACTACTCTGCCATCTAGTTAGCTCTTTGTATATGGACATTTTGGTCTCGTCTACCATGTAGCTGGCTTTCTGTTCATGAATATTTTGTACTGATCTGCCATGTAGGTAGCTCTCTATATATTAACATATTGGATATGTCTGCCATGTTGCTATCGCTCAGTATATGGACATGTTAGACTCATCAGCCATGCAGTCATTTCTCTGTGTATGAACATGTTGGATTCATCTTCCTTGTAGTTTACTCTCAGTATATGGACATTTTACACTCATCTGCCATGTAGCCAATACTCTGTAAATGGACATGTTGCACTAATCTGCTATGTAGCTAGTTCCCAGTATATGGACATGTTAGACTCCTCTGCCATGTAGCTAGAAATCTGGATATGGAAATGTTGCACTACTCTGCCATGTAGCTAGCTCTCTTTATATGGACACTTTGGACTCGTCTTCCATGTACTTTGCTCTCTGTGCATGGATGTGTTCGACTGATGTGCCATGTAGGTAGCTCTATGTATATGAAGACATAGGTCTTGCCTGCCATGTAGCTAGGTCTCTGTATGTGGACATTTTGGACTTATCAGCCATGTAGACAGCTCTCTCTGTATTAACTTGTTGGAATCGTCTGCCCTCTAGATAGCCCACTAAATATACAAATGTTGTTTTCCTCTGCCATGTAGCTAACTCTCAGTATATGGACATGTTGGACTCATCTGTCATGTAGCTAGTACTATGTATATGGACATGTAGTAATACTCTGCCCTGTAGCTAGCTGTCAGTATATGGACATGTTGGACTCATCTGCTATGTAGCTAGAACTCTGTATATGGAAATGTTGAATTACTCTGCCATCTAGGTAGCTCTTTTTTATATGGACATTTTGGACTTTTCTGCCATGTAGCTAGCTTTCTGTACATGATATTTTGTACTGATCTGCAATGTAGATTGATCTCGTATATTAACATATAGGATTTTTCTGTCATGTAGCTGGCTCTCAGTATATGTACATGTTGGACTCATCAGGGATGCAGTCAACTCTCTGTGTATGAAAATGTTGGACTCATATTCCATGTAACTTACTCTCAGTATATGGACATTTTGCACTCATCTGCCATGTAGCTAGTACTGTGTATATGGACATGTAATACGACTCTGCCATGTAGCTAGTTCTCAGTATATGGACACGTTGCACTCATCTGCCATGTAGCTAGAAATCTGTATATGGAAATGTTGCACTATTTTGCCAAGTAGCTACCTCTTTATAGATGGACATTTTGGACTTCTCTGCCATGTACCTTCTTCTCTGTACATGAATATGTTGGACTGGTCTGTCATGTAGGTAGCTCTCTGCATATGAAGATATTGTACTTGTCTGTCATGTATCTAGCTCTCTCTGTATATGGACAAATTGGAATCATCAGACATGTAGCCAGTTCTCTGTGTAAGAACATGTTGTACTCATGTGCCTTGTAGCTAGTCTCTAAATATACACATGTTGGATTCATCTGCTATGTAGCTAGCTCTCAGTATATGAACGTGTCAGACTCGTCTGCCATGTAGCTACTACTCTTTATATGGATATGATGAACTACTGTCCCATGTAGCTCTCTCTATATATATGTACATATTGGAATCGTCTGCCATGTAGCTAGCTCTCTGTACGTGGATATGTTGGATTGATCTGCCATGTAGCTAGCTCGCTGTATATGAAGATATTGGAATTGTGTGCCATGTAGCTAGCTCTCTCTATATGGACATGTGGGATACATCAGCCATGTAGCCAGCTCTCTTTGTAGGAACATGTTGGACTCATCTGCCTTGTATCTTGCTGTTAGTATATGGACACATTGGACTCATGTGCTATGTAGCTAGAACTCTGTATATGGAAATGTGGTACTACTCTGCCATGAAGCTATCTCTCTGTATTTGCACATGTAGGACGCATCTGCCATGTAGCTGGCCCTGTGTAAATGGACATTTTTGCCTTCTCTTCCATGTAGCTAGCTCTCTGCACATGGATATGTTGCACTGATCTGCTATGTAGTAGCTCTCTGTATATGAAGATATTGGACTTGACTGCCATAAATCTAGCCCTCTAAATATACATATCTTGGACTCATCTTCCTTGTAACTAACTCTCAGTATATGGACATGTTGGACTCATCTGCCATGTAGCTAGAACTCTGTATATGGACATGTTGGACTACTCTGCAATTTAGCTAGCTCTCTGTATATGGACACAATGGACTTATCCGCCAAGTAGCTAGAACTCTGTATATGGAAATCATATACTACACTGCCATGTAGCTAGCTCTCTGTACATAGACACGTTGGAATCATCTGCCATGTAGCTAGAACCCTTTATATGGAAATGTTGCACTTCTCTGCCATGTATCTAGCTCTCTGTTATTGGACACATTGTACCCATCTAACATGCAGTTAGAACTCTGTATATGGAAATGTTGCACCTCCTTGCCATGTAGCTAACTCTCTATACATGTACATTTTGGACTCGTCTGTCATGTAGTTAGCTCTCTGTACATGGATATGTTGGACTGATCTGCCATGTAGGTAGCTCTCTGTATATGAACATATTGGACTTGTCTGCCATGTAGCTAGCTCCCAGGATATAGACACGTTGGAATCATCAGACATGTGGCCATGTCTCTGTGTATGAACAGGTTGGACTCATCTGCATTGTAGCGAGTCCTCTAAATATACTCATGTTGGACTCATCTGCCATGTAGCTAGCTCTCTGTATATGGACATGTTGGACTCATCAGCCATAAAGGCAGATTTTTGTGTATGAACATGTTGGACTCATCTGCCTTGTAGCTAGCTCTAAGTTTATGGACTTGTTGGACTCATCTGCCATGTAGCTAGTACTCTGTATATGGACATGATGAACTACTCTGCCTTGTTGCCAGCTTTCAGTAATGGACACATCGGACTCATCTGCCATGAAGCTAGAACTGTGTATATGGAAATGTTACACTACTCTGAAATGTTGCTACCTCTGTATATGGACACGTTAGATTCATCTGTCATGGAGCTAGTAAACTGTATAAAGAAATGTTGCTGTGCACTGCCATGTAGCTAGCTCACTGTACATGGACATTTTGAATTCGTGTGCCAAGTGGCTAGCTCTTTGTAAATGGATATGTTGGACTAATCTGTCATGTAGGTAGCTCTCTGTATATGAAAATATTGGGCTTGTCTGACATGTAGCTAGTTCTCTGTACATGGGCATGTTGGACTCATCAGTCATGTAGCCACCTCTCTGTGTATGAACATTTTGGACTCATCTGATTTGTAGCTAGTCTTCTAAATATACATATGTTGGATTAATCTGCCATGTAGCTAGCTCTCAGTATATGGACACATTGGACTCATCTGCCATGAAGCTAGTATGCAGTATATGGACATGTTGGACTACTGTGTCATGTAGGTAGCTCTCAGCATATGGACACTTTGGACTCATCTGTCATGTAGCTAGAACACTGTATATGGAAATGTTGCACTACTCTGACACATAGCTAGCTCTTTGTAAATGGAAATTTTGGACTCGTCTACCATGTAGCTACCTCTCTCTACAAGGTTATGTTGGAGTGATCTGCCATGTAAGTAGCTCTCTGTATATGAAGTTATTGGAATTGTCTGCCTTGAAGCTAGCTCTCTGTATATGTACATGTTGGACTCATCAGCCCTGCATCCAGATCTCTCTGTATGAATATGTTGGACTCATCTACCTTCTAGCTAGTCTTCTATGTATACATGTTGGACTCATCTGCAATGTAGCTAAATCTTAGTATATGGACATGTTGGACTCATCTGCCATGTAGCAAGAACTCTGTATATGGAAATGTTTCATTACTCTGCCATGTAGCTAACCCTCTGTATATGGATATTTGGAATCGTCTGCCATGTAGGTAGCTCTATTACATGGATATGTTGGACTGATCTGTTATGTAGGTAGCTCTGAGTATATGAAGATATTCAACTTGTCTGCCATGTAGCTAGCCCTGTAAATATACACATATTGGTCTCATCTGACACGTAGCTAACTCTCAATATATTGACATGTTGGACACATCTGCCATGTGCCTAGTACTCTGTATATGGACATGTTGGACTACTCTGCCATGTAGCTAGCTCTCAGTAGATGGAAATGATGCACTACACCGACATCTAGCTAGCTATCTGTATATGGACCTTTTGTACTCATCTACCATGTAGCTCGCTCTCTGTACATGGATATGTTGGACTGAACTGCCCTGTATGTAGCTCTCTGTATATGAACATATTTAACTTGTCTGCCAAGAAGCTAGCTCTCTGTATATGGACATGTTGGAATTATCGGACATGTAGCTATCCCCTTCTGTATGAACATGATGGACTCATCTGCCATATAACCAACTCTCATTATATAGACATGTTGGACGCATCTGCCATGTATCTAGAACTCGGTATATGGACATGTTAGCCTACTCTGCCATATAGCTAGCTCTCAGTATATGGGCACCTTGGACACATCTGCCATGAAGCTAGAGCTCTGAATATGGAAATGTGGCACTGGTCTGCCATATAGCAACCTCTCTGTATATGAATATATGGGACTTCTCTACCATGTATCCAGCTCTCTCTGTATGAACATGTTCAACTCATCTGCCTTCTAGCTAGTCTTCTATATATACATTTGGACTCATATGCAATGTAGCTAACTCTCAGTATATGGACATGTTGGACTCAGCTGGCTTGTAGCCACTAATTTGTATATGGACATGTTGGATTACTCTGCCATTAAGCTAACTCTCAGTATAAGGACATGTTGGATTTATCTGCCATTTAGCTAGAGCTCTGTATATGGACATGTTGGACTGCTCTGCCATATAGCTAGCTCTCAGTATGTGGACACATTGGACTCATCTGTCATGTAGCTAGTATTCTGTATATGGACATGTTGGATTACTCTGCTATGTAGCTTCCTCTCAATATATGGACACGTTGGACACATCTGCCATTTAAATAGAACTCTGTATATGGAAATACTGCACTACTCTGCCATGCAGTTAGCTCTCTGTATATGGACATTTTGGACTGATCTGCCATGTAGCTAGCTCTCTGTATATGAACATGTTGGCCTCATCATCCATGTAGCCAGCTATCTATATAAGAACACTTTGGACTCATCTACCTAGAGCTAGTCCTCTATATATACATATGTTGGACTCATCTGCCATGTAGCTAACTCTCAATATATGGGCATGTTGGACTCATCTGCCATGTAGCTAACTCTCAGTATATGGACACGTTGGACTCATCTTCCATGTAGCTAGTACTCTATATATGGAAATGTTGGACTACTTTGCCATGTAGCTTGCTATCAGTATAGGGACATGTTGGACTCATCTGCCATGTAACTAAACTCTGTCTATGGACACGTTGGACTCACCTGCCATGTAGCTAGCTCTCTGTGCATGTATATGTTGGAATAATCTGCCATGTAGGTAGCTCCCTGTATATGAACATATTAGACTTGTCTGCCATGTAGCTAGCACTCTGTATATGGACATGTTGGCCTCATTATCCATGTAGCCAACTATCTCTATAAGAACACTTTGGACTCATCTGCCTAGATCTAGTCCTCTATATATACACATATTGGACTCATCTGCAATGTAGCTAACTCTCAGTATATGGACATGTTGCACTCATCTGCCATGTAGCTAATACTCTGTATATGGAAATGTTTGACTGCTTTGCCATGTAGCTTCTTATCAGTATATGGACATGTTGGATTCTTCTGCCATGTAACTAGAACTCTGGTAATGGATATGTTGGACTTATATGCCATGTAGGTA
>NW_006409079.1:398297-410291 GCF_000296735.1 Chrysochloris asiatica
TATTCTGTCATGTAGATAGCACCCAGTATATGGACTAATTGGACTCAACTGACATATAACTAGAATTCTGTATATGGTAATGTTGCACTACTCTGACATGTAGCTAGCTCTCTGTATATGGACATTTTTGACTCATCTGCCATGTAGCTAGCTCTCTGTCCATGGATATGTTGGAATGATCTGCTATGTAGGTAGCTCTCTGTATATGAACATGTTGGAATAGTCTGCCATATAGCTAGCTCTCAGTACATGGATATGTTGGACTGATCTGCTCTATAGCCTGTTATCTCTGTAAGATTATGTTGGACTCATCTGATATGTAGCTAGTTTTCTATATATGGACATGTAGTACTACTCTACTATGTAGCTAGCTCTTACTATATGGAAATGTTGGACTCATCTGCCATGCATCTAGAACTCTTTATATGGAAAAGTTGCACTGCTCTGCCATGTAGCTAGTTCTCTATAAATGGACATTTTGGACTCATCTGCCATTTAGCTATCTCCCTGTACATGGATATGATGGACTGATCTTCCATCTAGGTAGCTTTCTCTATATGACCATATTGGAATTGTCTGCCATGTAACTAGCTCTCTTTATATGGAAATTTGGACTCATCAGCCATGTAGCCAGCTCTCTCAGTATGAACATGTTGGACAGATCTACCTTGTAGCTAGTCCTCTATACAGACACATGTTGGACTCAATTTACATGTAGCTAACTCTCATTATATGGACATGTTGGACTCATCTGCCATATAGTTAGGACTCTGTATATGGACATGTTGGACTACTCTGCCTGTTGCTAAATCTCAGTATATGGACACGCTGGACTCATCTGCCATGTAGCTAGAACTCTGCATAAGGAAATGTTACACTACTCTGCGATGTAGCTGACTCTCTCTCTATGGACATTTTGGACTCATCTGCCATGTAGCTAGCTGTCTGTGCATGGATATGTAAGACTGATCTGCCATGTAGATAGCTCTGTGTATATGAACATACTGGAATTGCCTGAAATGTAGCTAGCTCTCAGCATATGGACATGTTGAACTCATCTGGCATGCATCTAGAACTCTGTATATGGAAATAATGCACTACTCTGCCGTGTAGCTATCTCTGTATATGGACATTTTGGACTCATCTGCCATGTAGCTACCTCTCTGTGCATGGATATATTGCACTGATCTGCCACGTATGTAACTCTCTGTATATGAATATATTGGACTTGTCTGCCATGTAGCTAGCTCTCTTTACATGTACTTGAAGGACTCATCAGCCATGTAGCCAGCTTCCTCTGTATGTACGTGTTGTACTCATCTGCCTTGTAGCTAGTCCTCTATGTGTACACATGTTGGACTCAACTGTCATATAGCCAACTCTCAGTATAAGGACATGTTGTACTCATCTGATATGTAGCTAGTCCTCTGTATATGGACATGTTGGAATACTCTACCATGTTGCTAGCTCTCAGTATATGGACACGTTGGATTCATCTTCCATGAAGCCAGAACTCTAGTAATCTTTATAAGGGCATTTTGGACTCATCTTACATGTAGCTAGAACTCTGTGTATGGAAATGTTGCACTGCTGTGCCATGTAGCTAGCTCTCTGTATATGGACATTTTGGACTTGTCTGCCATGGAGCTAGCTCTCTTTGCATGGATGTGTTGGAATGATCTGACATGTGGGTAGCTCTCTATTTATTAACATATTGGAATTGTCTGCCATGTAGCTAGCTCTCAGTACATGGATATTTTGTACTGATCTGCTTTGTAGTCTGCTCTCTCTGTGTGACCATGTTGAACTCATCTGCAGAGTAGCTAGTACTCTATATATACACATGTTGAACTCATCTGTCATGTAGCAAACTGTAAGTTTATGGACATGTTGGACTCATCAGACGTGCAGCCAGCTCTCTCTGAATGAACATGTTTGACTCATCTGCCTTGTAGCTAGTCCTGTAAATATATACACATGTTGCACTCACCTGCCATGTACTAACTGTCAGTTTATGGACATGTTGGCCTCTTCTGCCACGTAGCTAGTACTCTGTTTATGGGCATGATGGACAACTGTGCCATGTTGGTAGCTCTCAATATATGGACATGTTGGACTCATCTGCCATGTAGCTAGAACTCTGTATATTGGAATGTTGTGCTACTCTGCCATGCAGCTAATTCTCTTTATATGGACAATTTGGACTTGTCTTCCATGTAGCTAGCTCTCTGTGCACGCATATGTTGGACTGATCTGCCATTTACGTAGCTCTCTGTATATACACATATTGGACTTGTCTGCCATGTAGCTAGTTCTCGGTATATGGACATGTTTGACATATCAGCCATTTTGTCAGCTCTCTCTGTATGAACATGTTGAACTCACCTGCCTTGTACCTATTCCTCTATATATACACATGTTGGACTCATCTGCCATGTAGCTAACTCTCAGTATACGGACATGTTGGACTAATCTGCCTTGTAGCTAGTACTGTGTATAAGCACATGATGGACTACTCTGCCTTGCAGCTAGATCTCAGTATAAGGACACATTGGACTCATCTGCCATGTAGCTAGACCTCTGTATATGGAAATGTTGCACTACTCTGCCATATAACTAGCTGTCTGTATATGGATATTTTGGACTCGTCTTCCATGAAGCTAGCTCTCTGTGCATGGAAATGTTGGACTGATCTGCTATGTAGGTAGCTCTCTATATATGGACATGTTGGATTCATCAGCCATGTACCCAGCTCTCTCTGTATGAACAAGTTGGAATCATCAGCCTTGTTGTTAGCACTCTCTCTATATACATGTTAGACTGATGTGCCATATAGCTATCTCCCAGTATATAGACATGATGGACTCCTCTACCATGTAGCTAGCTTTCTCTATATGGACATATAGTTCTACTCTGCCATGTAGCTAGCTGTCAGTATGTGGACACATAGGAGTCATCTCCCACGTAGCTATAACTCTGCATATGGAAATGTTGCACTGATCAGCCGTGTAGGTAGCTCTCTGTGTATGAACATATTGGACTTGTCTGCCATGTAGCTTGCTCTCTCTATATGGACATGTGGGACTCATCAGCCATGTAGCCAGCTCTCTGTGTAAGAACTTTTTGGACTCATCTGCCATGTACGCATGGATATGTTGGACTGATTTTCCATGTAGGTAGCTCTTGGTATATGAACATATTGGATTGTCTTTCATGTAGCAAGCTCTCAGTATAAGGAAATGTTGGACTCCTCAGTCATGTAGCCAGCTCTCTCTGTATGAACATGTTGGACTCATCTGCTTTGTAGGTATTCCTCTATATATACACATGCTGGACTCTTCTGCCATGTAGCTAACTCTCAATATATAACTCTGTGTTTGGACATAACTCTGTGTTTGGACATGTTGGACTACTCTGCCATGTAGCTACCGCTCAGGATATGGACACGTTGAATTCATCTACCATGTAGCTAGACCTCTGTATATGGAAATGTTGCACTACTCTGCCATGTAGCTACCTCTCTGTATATGGACATTATGGACTCATCTTCCATGAAGCTAGCTCTCTGTGGATGGAAATGTTGGACTGATCTGCCATGTAGCCTACTCTCTCTGTATGAACATGTTGGACTCATCTGCCTTGTAGCTAGTCCTTTATATATACACATGTTGTACTCATATGTCATGTAGCTAATTCTCACTGTACAGACTCGTTGGATTCATCTACCATGTAGCTAGAACTCTGTATATGGAAATGTTGCACTTCACTGCCATGAAGCTAGCTCTCTGTATCTGGACATTTTGGACTCATCTGCCATAAAAGTAGCTCTGTGCATGGATATGTAGAAATGATCTACCATGCAGGTAGCTCTCTGTAGATGAACATATTGGAACTGTCTAACATTTAGCTAGCTTTCAGTATATGGGCATGTTGGACTCATCAGCCAAGTATTCATCTCCTCTGTATGAAAATTTTGGACTTATCTGCCTTGTAGCTAGTCCTCTATATATACACATGTTGGACTCATATATCATGTAGCTAATTCTCAGTGTACATACATGTTGGACTCATCAGAGCTAGTACTCTGTATGGGGTCATGTTGGACTATTCTGTCATGTAGCTTGCACCCAGTATATGGACACGTTGGACTCATCTGCCATGTAGCTAGATCCCTGTATGTGGAAATGTTGCACTACTGTGCATGTAGATAGCTCTCTGTATATGGACATGTTGGACTTATCTACCGTGTATCTAGCTCTCTGTGCATGGAAATGTTGGACTCGTCTGCCATGTAGGTAGCTGTCTATATATGGACATGTTGGACTCATCAGCCATGTACCCAGCTCTCTCTGTATGAACATGTTACTCTCATTAGCCTTGTTGTTAGCCCTCTCTATATACACATGTTTGATTTATGTGCCATGTAGCTATCTCTCAGTATATGGACATGTTGAACTCATCTGCCATGTAGTTAGAACTCTGTATATGGAAATGTTGAACTGATCAGCCATGTAGGTAGTTCTCTGTATATGAACATATTGTACTTGTTGGCCATCGAGCTAGCTCTCTGTATATGCACATGTTGGACTCATCAGCCCTGTAGCCAGCTCTCTGTAAGAACTTGTTGGACTCATCTGCCTTGCAGCTAGTCCTCTATATATACACGTGTTGGACTCAACTGCCATGTAGCTAACTCTCAGTATATGCACATGTTGGACTCATCTGCCATGTAGCTAGAACTCTGTATATTGAAATGTTGCCCTACTATGCATTGTAGCTAGCGCTCAGTATATGGACAACTTGGACTCATCTGAAATGTAGCTATTACTCTGTATATTGACATGTTGGACTTCTTTGCCAAGTAGCTAGCTATCAATATATGGGCACGTTGCACTGATCTGCCATGTAGCTTGAACTCTGTATATGGAAATGTTTTAATACTCTGCCATATAGCTAGCTCTCTGTATGTGGATATTTTGGACAAGTCTGCCATGAAGCTAGCTCTCTGTGAATAGGTGTGTTAGACTCATCTGCCATGTAGGTAGCTCTCTGGGTATGAACATATTGTGCTTGTCTGCCATGTAGCTAGCTCACAGTATATGGATATGTTTAACTCATCAGTCCTGTAGTCAACTCTCGCTGTATGAACATGCTGGACTCATCTGCCTTGTACATTTTCCTCTATATATACACATGTTGGACTCATCTGCCATTTAGATAACTCTCAGTATATGGACATGTGGGACTTATCTGCCTTGTAGCTAGTATTATTTATATGGACTACTCTGCCATGTAGCTAGCTCTCAGGATATGGACACGTTGGACTCATCAGCCATGTAACTAGACCTGTGTATATGGAAATGTTGCACTACTCTACCATGTAGCTAGCTCTCTGTATACGGACTTTTTGGACTCTTCTTCCAGGAATCTAGCTCTGTGTGCATGAATATGTTGGACTGATCTGTCATGTAGCCTGCTCTCTCTGTATGAACATGATGGACTCACCTGCCTTGTAGCTAGTTCTCTATATATACACATGTTGGACTCATCTGCCACGAAGCTAACTCTCAGTATATGGACATGTAGGACTCATCTGCCATGTAGTTAGTACCCTTTAATTGGACATGTGGGACTACTCTGCAATTTAGCTAGCTCTCAGTATATGGACACATTGGACTCATCTGCCATGTAGCAAGAACTCTGTATATGGAAATGTTGCACTACTCTGTCATGTAGCTAACTCAGTACATCTGGACATTTTGGACTCTTCTGCTATGTAGCTATCTCTGTGCGTGGATATGTAGGAATGATCTGCCATGTAGGTGGCTGTTTGTATATGAACATATTGGAATTGTCTGACATGTAGCTTGTTTTCAGTATATGGACATGATGGACCCATCAGCCAAGTTTTCACCTCCTCTGTATGAAAATGTTGGACTTATCTGTCTTGTAGCTAATCCTCTATATATACACATGTTGTACTCATATGTCATGTAGCTAATTCCAGTGTACATACATGATGGACTTATCTTCCATGTATCTAGTACTCTGTATAGGGACATATTGGACTACTCTGTCATGTAGCTTGCACCCAGTATATGGACACGTTGGACTCATCTGCCATGTAGCTAGAACCCTGTATATGGAAATGTTGCACTACTCTGCATGTAGCTAGTTCTCTGTATATGGACATTATGGAATTGTCTACCATGTATCTAACTCTCTGTGAATGGAAATGTTGGACTAATCTGCCATGTAACTAGCAATCTATATATGGACATGTTGGACTCATCTGCCATGTTGCCAACTCTCTGTGTATGAACATGTCAGACTCATCTGTCTTATAGTTAGTCCTCTAAATATACACATGTTGGACTCATCTGAAAAGTAGATAACTCTCAGTATATGTACATGTGGACTCATCTGTCATGTAGCTAGATCCCTGTATATGGACATATTGCACTACTCTGCCATGTAGCTAGCCCTCTGTATATGGAAACTTTGGACTCATCTGCCATGTAGCTGGAACTTTGTATATGGAAATGTTGCACATCTCTGTATGTAGGTAGCTCTCTGAAAATAATCATGTTGGACTCATATGCCATTTAGCTATCTCTCTATACATGTATATGTTGGACTTACCTGCCATGTAGGTAGCTCTCTGCATATGAACATATAGGACTTTTCTGCCATGTAGATAGCTTTCAGGTTATGGACATGATGGACTCATCAGCCATGTAGCCAGGTCTCTGTATATGAACATGTTGGAGTCATCTGCCTTATACTTAGCCCTGTAAATATACACATGTTAGACTCATCTGAAAAGTAGAGAACTCTCAGTATATGGACATGTTGGACTCATCTCCCATGTAGCTAGAGCCCTGTGTATGGACATGTTGGACTACTCTGCCATGTAGCTAGCTCTCAGTATATGGACACATTGAACTCATCTGCCATGAAGCTAGAACTCTGTATATGGAAATGTTGCAGTGCTCTGCCATGTAGCTAGCTCTGTGTATATGTACATTTTGGACTTGTCTGCCATGTAGCTAGCTCTCTGTATATGGACCTGTTTGACTACTCTGCCATGAAGCTAACTACTCAGTATATGGACACGTTGGATTCTTCTGCCATGTAGCTAGTACTCTGTAAATGGACATGTTGGATAACTCTGCCATATAGCTAACTTTCAGTATATGGACACGTTGGACTCATCTGTCATGTAGCTAGAATTCAGTATTTTGACATGTATACTACTCTGCCATGCACCTAGCTCTCAGAATATGGACACGTTAGACTCATCTGCCATGTAGCTGAGTCTACATGTTCCGGAACTCTGTTTACGGAAATATTGCACTACTCTGAAAAGTAGCTAACTCTCTGTATATGGACACATTGTACTCATCTGCCATGTAGTTCAAACTCTGTATATGGACATGTTGGACTATTCTGCTATGTAGCTAACTCTCCGTATAGGGACACGTTGGACTCATCTGCCATGTAGCTGCAACCCTATATATGGAAATGTTGCCCTACTCTGCCATGTAGCTAGCTCTCAGTAGATGGACACATTGGACTCATCTGCCATTGTAGTTAGAACTCTGTATAAGGAAATGTTGCACTACTCGGCCATGTAGCTATCTCTGTGTATATGTACATTTTGGACTTGTCTGCCATGTAGCTGGCTCTCTCTACATGGATATGTTGGCCTGATCTCCCATGTAGGAAACTCTCTGTTGGACTTATCAGCGATGTAGACAGATCTCTGTGTATGAACATATTGGACTCATCTGACTTGTATCGAGCCCTCACAATATACACATGATGGACTCATGTGCCATGTAGCTAACTCTCAGTATATTGACATGTTGGACTCATCTGCCATGTAGCTATTACTCTGTATATGGACATGTTGGACTAATCTAACATGTATCTAGCTCTCAGTATATGGACATTTTGGATTCATCTGCCATGTAGCTAGAACTCTGTATATGGAATTGTTTCAATACTCTGCCATATAGCTAGCTCTCTGTATGTGGATATTTTGGACAAGTCTGCCATGAAGCTAGCACTCTGTGAATAGGTATGTTAGACACATCTGCCATGTAGGTAGCTCTCTGTGTAGGAACATATTGTACTTGTCTGCCATTTAGCTAGCTTACTGTACATGGATATGTTGGACTGAACTGTCATGTAAATAATTCTCTGTATATGAACATATTGGACTTGTTTGCCATGTAGATAGCTCTCAGTATATGGACATGTTAGACTCATCAGACATGTAGCCAGCTCTCTCTTTACCAACATGTTGTATTCATCTGCCTTGTATCGAGAATTCTAAATATACACATGATGGACTCATCCACCATGTAGCCAGCTCTCAGTATTTGGACACGTTGGACTCATCTGCCATGTAGCACAAACTCTGTATATGGAAAAGTTGCACTACTCTGCCATGATGCTAGATCTCTGTACATGGATACATTGGACTTATATTCCATGTAGCTAGAATTCTATATATGGTATTGTTGCACTACTCTGCCATGTAGCTAATTCTCTGTATATAGACATATTAGTCTCATCTGCCATGTAACTAACTCTCTGTATATGAACATGTTGGACTCATCTGCTATGGAGGTAGCTCTCTGTATATGAAGGTATTGGACTTGTCTGCCATGTAGCTAACCC
The DNA here is from genome assembly GCF_000296735.1 of Chrysochloris asiatica. Taxonomy (NCBI): domain Eukaryota; kingdom Metazoa; phylum Chordata; class Mammalia; order Afrosoricida; family Chrysochloridae; genus Chrysochloris; species Chrysochloris asiatica. Next base: position 406,986 of record NW_006409079.1, read on the forward strand.
TCTAAATATACACATGTTGGGTCATCTGCCATGTAGCTAACAATCAGTATATGGACATGTTGGACTCATCTGCCATGTTGCCAACTCTCTGTGTATAAATATGTGGGACTCATCTGCCTTGTAGCTAACCCTGTAAATATACACATGTTGGACTCATCTGAAAAGTAGATAGCACTCAGTAAATGTACATGCGGACTCATGTGCCATGTAGCTAGATCCCTGTATATGGAAATATTGCACTACTCTGCCATGTAGAAAACTCTCTGTATATGAACATGTTGGACTCATCTGCCTTCTAGTTAGCCCTGTAAATATACACATGTTAGACTCATGTGTCATGTAGCTAACTCTCAGTATATGCACATGTTGGACTCATCAGCCATGTGCCTAGTACTCTGTATATGGACATGTTGGACAACTCTGCCACATAGCTAACTCTCCGTATTTGAACACATTAGACTCATCTACCATGTAGCTAGAAATCTGTATATGGACATGTTGGACTACTCTACCATGCAGCTGGCTCTCAGTATATGGACACGTTGGACTCATCTGTCATGTAACTAGAACTCTGTATATGGAATTGTTGCACTACTCTACAATGTACCTAGCTCTCTGTATATGGACACATTGGACTCACCTGCCATGGAGATACAACCCTATATATGGAAATGTTGCACTACTCTGCTAGGTAGCTAGCTCTCAGTATATGGACACGATGGACTCATTTGCCAGGCAGCTAGAAATTTGTATATGGAAATGCTGCACTACTCTGCCATGTAGCTAGCTCTCAGTATATGGACATGTTGGACTACTCTGCCATGTAGGTCGCTCTCTGTATATGAACATATAGAACATGTCTGCCATGTAGCTAGCTCTCAGGATATGGACATGTTGGACTCATGAGCCATGTAGCCAGCTCTCTATGTGTGAACATGTTGGACTCATCTGCCTTCTAGTGAGCCTACTAAATATACACATGTTTGACTCATCTTCCATGTAGCTAACTCAAAATGTATGTACATGGTGAACTCCTCAGGCATGTAGCTAGTACTCTGTATATGGACACATTGGACTCATCTCCCATGTAGCAAGAACTCTGTATATGGGCATGTTGGACTATTCTGCCATGTAGTTAGTTCTCAGTATATGGACACGATGGACTCATCTGCCATGTAGCTAGGATCCTTTATATGGAAATATTGCACTACTCTGTCATGTAGCTATCTCTCTCTATATGTACATTTTGGACTCGTCTGCCATTTAGCTAGCTCTCTGTACATGGATATGTTGGACTAATCTGCCATGTAGGTAGCTCTCTGTATATGAACATATTGGACTTGTCTGCCATGTAGCTAGTCCTCTGTATATGGACAAGTCGGACTCATTAGTCATGTACCCATCTCTCTCTATGAACACTTTAGACTCATCTGCCTTGTAGTTAGTCCTCTATATATACACATGTGGGACTCATCTGCCATGTAGCTAGCTCTCTGTATATGGACATGGTGGACTTGTTTGAAATGAAGTCAGGTCTTTCTGTATGAATACGTTGGACTCATCTGCGTTGAGGTCCTACTCAATATATATACATGTTGGCCTCATCTGCCATGTAGCTAACTCTCAGTATATGGACATGTTGGTCTCATCTGCCATGTATCTCGAACTCTGTATATTGAAATGTTGCCCTACTGTGCACTGTAGCTATCTCTCTGTATATGGGCATGTTTATCTCATCTGCCATGTAGCTGGAACCCTGTATATGGAAATATTGCACTACTCTGCCATGTAACTAGCTCTCTGTATATGGACATTTTGGACTCATCAGCCATGTAGCCAGCTGTCTGTGTATGAACATTATGGACTCATCTGCCTTGTATCTAGCACACTAAATATACACATGTTGGACTCATCTGCCATGCATTTCACTCTCAGAATATGGACATGTTGGACTCATCTGCCATGTAGCTGGCTATCTGTATATGGACACGATGGACGCATCTGCCAAGTAGCTAGAACTTTTTATATGGAAATGTTGCACTACTCTGCCATGTAGCCAGCTCTCTGTACATGTACATTTTATACTCGTCTGCCATGTAGCTAGCACTCTGTTCATTGATATGATGGACTGATCTGCTATATAGTTAACTCTCTGTATATGAAGATATTGGACTTGTCTGCTATGTAGCTATCCCTCTAAATATTCGTATGTTGCACTCATCTGCCAGGTAGCTAACTCCCAGTATATGGACATGTTGGACTCATCTGCCATGTAGCCAGCTCTCTGTGTATGAACAAGTTTTACTCATCTGCCTTGTAGCTGACCATCAAAATATACACAAGTTGGACTCATCTCCCATGAAGCAAACTCACAGTATTTGGACATGTTGGACTCATCAGCCATGTAGCTAGAACTCCGTATATGGACATGTTGGACTACTCTGCCATGTAGCTAGCTCTCAGTATATGGACACATTGGACTCATGTGCCAAGTAGTTAACTCTCAGTATATGGACATGTTGGACTACTCTGCCATGTTGCTAGATCTCTGTATATGGCAATGTTGCACTATGCTGCCATGTACCTGGCTGTCTGTATATGGACACGTTAGACTCATCTGCCAAGTAGCTAGAACTTAGTGTATGGAAATTTTGCACTACTCTGACATGTAGCTAGCTATCTGTATATGAACATTTTGTACTCGTCTGCCATGAATGTAGAACTCTATACATGGAAATGATGGACTGATCTGCTATCTGGTTAGCTCTCTGTATATGAAGATATTGGACTTGTCATCCATGTAGCTAGTCCTCTAAATATTCATATGTTGGACTCATCTGTCACGTAGCTAAATCCCAGTATATGGACATGTTGTACTCATCTGCCATGTAGCCAACTCTCTGTGTATGAACAAGTTGGACTCATTTGCCTTGTAGTTAGCCTTTTAAATATACACATGTTGGACTCATCTCCCATAAAGCTAACTCTCAGTATATGGACATGTTTGATTCATCTGCCATGTAGCTAGAACACAGTATATTCACATGTTGGACTACTCTGCCATGTAACTATCTCTCTGTATATGGCCACGTTGGAATTATCTGACATGTAACTTGAACTCTGTATATTTAAATGTTGCACTTCTCTGTATTGTAGTTAGCTCTCTGTATTTGGATACTTTGATCTCATCTGCCATGTAGCTAGAACCCTGTATATGGAAATGTTGCACTACTCTGCCATGTAGCTAGCTCTCTGTATATGGACATTTTGGACTCATCAGTCATGTAACCAGCTGTCCGTGTAAGA
>NW_006409079.1:411686-413088 GCF_000296735.1 Chrysochloris asiatica
CATGTAGCTAGAACTCTGTATATGGAAATGTTGCTATACTCTGCCATGTAGCTAGCTCTAAGTATATGGATATGTTGGACTCATCAGCCATGTAACCAGCTCTCTTTGTATCAACATACTAGATTCATCTGTCTTTTAACTAGACCTCTAAATATACACATGTTGCACTCATGTGCCACGTAGCTAACTCTCAGTATATGGATATGATACACTAACCTGCCATAAGGCTTATTCTCTGTATATGGACATGTTGGAGTACTCTGCAATGCAGCTATCTCTCAGTATAAGGACACGTTGGACTCATCTGTCATGTAACTAGAACTCTATATATGGAAATGTTGCACTACTGTACCATGTAGCTAGCTCTCTTTATAAGGTCATTTTTTACTTGTCTGCCATGTAGCTAGCTTTCTGTTCATGGATATGTGGGACTGATCTGTCATGTAGGTAGCTCTCTGTATATGAACATATTGGAATAGTCTGTCATATAGCTATCTCTCAGTAGATGGACATGTTGGAATCATCAGGAAGGTAGCCAGCTCTCTGTGTATGAACATGTTGGACTCATCTGCCTTGTAGCTAGCCCTCTATATATACATGTTGGACTCATCTGCCTTATAGCTAGTACTCTGTATATAGATATGTTCCACTACTCTGCCATGTAGCTAGAACTCAGTATATTGACACAATGGACTCATCTGCTATGTAGCTAAAATTCTGTATATGGAAATGTTATACTACTCTGCCATATAGCTAGCTCTCTGGATATGGACATGTAGGACTCATCTGCCATGTAGCTAGAAAACTGTATATGGAAATGTTGCACTACTCTGCCATGTAGCTAGCTCTCAGTATATAGACATGTTGGACTCATCAGCCACGTAGACAGCTCTCTCTGTATGAACTTGAAGGACTCATCTGCCTTGTACTCTAGACCTCTAAATATACACACATTGCACTCATGTGTCACATCGCTAACTCTCAGTATATGGATATGTTGGACTCATCTGCCATGTAGCTTATTTTCTGTATATGGACCGGTTGGACTACTCTGCCATGTAGCTACCTCACAGTATATGGACACGTTGTACTCATCTGCCGTGTCGTTAGAAACCTGTTTATGAAAATGTTGCAACACTCTGCCATGTAGCTACCTCTCTGTATATGGACATTTGGGACTCATCTGCCATGTAGAAAGCTCTCTGTACATGGATATGTTGGACTGATCTGCCATGTAGTTTGCTCTCTGTATGCGAAGATATTGGGCTTGTCTGCATTGTAGATAGCTCTCTTTATATGGAAATGTTGGACTCATCAGCCATGTAGCTAGTACTCTGTATATGGACATGTTTGACTCATCTGCCATGTAGTTACTTTCTGTATATGGACATGTTGGATTCAT
>NW_006409079.1:413879-416803 GCF_000296735.1 Chrysochloris asiatica
ATATAGCTAGCTCTCTGTATATGGACATTTTGGACTCATTTACCATGTAGCTAGCTCTCTGTGAGTGGATACGTTGGACTGATTTGCCTTGTAGCTAGCCCTCTAAAGGTACACATGTTGGACTCATCTGCCATGCAGCTTACTCTCAGTATATGGACATGTTGGACTTATCTTGCATGTAGCTAGTACTCTGGATATGGACATGTTAGACTACTCACCCATGTAGCTAGCTCTCTGTATATGGACACAATAGACTCATCTGCCATGTAGCTAGAACTCTGTATATGGAATTTTTGCATTGCTGTGCCATTTAGCTAGCTCTCTGTATATGGACAAGTTGGACTCATATGCCATGTAGCTAACTCCTAGCATATGTACATATTGGACTCATCTGCCATGTAGCCAACTCTCTGTGTATGAACAAGTTGTACTCATCTGCCTTTTAGTTAGCCCACAAAATATACACATGTTGGACTCATCTCCCATGAAGCTAACTCTCAGTATTTGGACATGTTGGACTCATCAGCCATTTAGATAGAACTCCGCATAAGGATATGTTGGACTACTCTGCCATGTAGCTAGCTCTCAGTATATACACACATTGGACTCGTCTGCCATGTAGGTAGAACTCTATATATGGAAATGTTGCACTACTCTGCATTGTAGCTAGCTTTCTATATATGGACACATTGATCTCATCTGCCATGTAGCTAGAACCCTGTATATGGAATGTTGCACTACTCTGCCATGTAGCTGGCTCTCTGTATATTGACATTTTGGACTCATGAGCCTTGTAACCAGCTGTCTATGTATGAGCATGTTAGACTCACCTGCCTTATAGCTAGCCCTCTAAATATACACATGGTGTACTCATCTGCCATGTATCTAACTCTCAGAATATGGACTTATTGGACTCATCTGCCAAGTAGCTAGAACTTTGTATATGGAAATGTTGCACTACTCTTCTGTGTAGCCAGCTCTCTGTATATGAACATTTTGTACTCGTCTGCCATGTAATTAGCACTCTGTACAGGCAATGATGGACTAATCTGCTATGTCGTAAGCTCTGAGTAGATGAAGATATTCGACTTGTCTGCTGTGTAGCTAGCACTCTTAAAATACACATGTTGAACTCATCTGCCACATAGCTAACAATCAGTATATGAACATGTAGGACTCATCTGCCATATAGCCAGCTCTCTGTGTATGAACATGCTGGAGTCATCTGCCTGATAGCTTGCTCTCTAAATATACACATGTTGGTCTCATCTGAAAAGTAGATATCTCTAAGTATATGGACATATTGAATTCATCTGCCATGTAGCTATTACTCTGTATATGGAAATGTTGGACTACTCTGCCATGTAGCTAGTTCTCAGTATATGGGCAGGTTGGATTCATCTGCCATGTAGTTAGAACTCTGTATGTGGACATTTTGGACTACTCTACCATGTAGCTAGCTCTCCGTATATGGACACATTGGACTCATCTGTCCTGTAGCTAGAACTCTGTATAAGGAAATGTTGCACTACACTGCCATGTAGCTAGCCCTCTGTATATGTACATTTTGGAGTTGTCTGCCATGGAGCTATATCTCTGTCATTGGATATGTTGGACTGATCTGCCATGTAGGTAGCTCTCTGTATATGAACATATTGGACATGTCTGCCATGTAGCTAGCTCTCATTATATGTACATGTTGGACTCATCAGTCATGTAGCCAGCTCTCTGTACCTGAACATGTTGGATTAATCTGCCTTGTGTCAAGCCTTCTAAGTATACACATATTGTAATCATCTGCCATGTAGCTAATTCTCAGTATATGGACATGTTGGACTCATCTGCCATGCAGCTAGTACACTGTATATGGACATGTTGGACTACTCTGCCTTGTAGCTAGCTCCCAGTGTATGAGCACGTGGGACTCAACTGCCATGTAGCTAGAACTCTGTATGTGGACATGTTGGACTACTCTGCCATATAGGTAGTTCTCAGTATATGGACACGTTGGACTCAGCTGCCTTGTAGCTAGAACTCTTTATATGGAACTGTTGCACTGCTCTGCCATGTAGCTAGCTCTCTGTATATGTAAAAGTTGGACTCATCTGCCATGTAGCTAGAACTCTCTATGTGGACATGTTGGACTACTCTGCCATGTAGGTAGCTCTCAGTTTATGGACACAGTGGACTAAGCTAAATTGTAGCTAGAACTCTTTATATGGAAATGTTGCACTGCTTTGCCATGTAGCTAGCTCTCTATATATGTAAATTTTGGACTCATCTGCCATGTAGCTGGAACTCTGTATATGGACATGTTGGAATCCTCTGCTATGTAGCTAGCTCTCAGTATATGGACATGTTGGACTCATTGGTCATGTAGCTAGAACCATGTAAATGGAAATATTGCACTTCTATGCCATGTAGCTAGCTCTATGTATATGGACACATTGGATTCATCTGTCATTTAGCTAGAACTGTGTATGTGGACATGTTGAACTCATCTCCCATGTAGCTAGAATTCTGTATATGGATTTGTCACAATACCCTGCCATGTCGCTAGCTCTCTGTATATGGACATATTGGATTCGTCTGTCATGTTGCTACTCTCTGTACATGGATATGTTGGACTGATCTGCTATGTATGTAGCTCTGAATAGATGAAGATATTCGACTTGTCTGCCGTGTAGCTATCACTCTTAATGTACACATGTAGAACTCATCTGCCACGTAGCTAACAATCAGTATATGAACATGCTGAAGTCATCTGCCTGATAGCTAGACCTCTAAATATTCACATGTTGGACTCATCTAAAAACTAGAGAACTCTCAGTATATGGTCATGTTGGACTCATCTACCATGTAACTAGAACTATGTATGTGGACATGTTGAACTACTATACCATGCAGCTAGCTATCAGTATATG
>NW_006409079.1:416943-420900 GCF_000296735.1 Chrysochloris asiatica
GCTGACCTTAAGGTTCACAGCCTGATTTCTAACCACTACGCTACCAGAGCTCCTTGTTAGAACTCTGTAAATAGAAATGTTGTGCTATGCTGTCATGTAGCCAACTCTCTGTATATGTAAATGTTGAAATCATCTGCCATGTAGCTAGAAATCTGTATATGGAAATGCTACATTACTCTGCCTTATAGCTAGCTCTCTGTATATGTGCATTTTGGACTCGTCTGCCATGTAGCTATATCTCTGTATATGGATATGTTGGACTGATCTTCCACGTAAGTAGCTCTCAGTATATGAGCACATTGTACTCATCTGCCATGTAGCTTGCTCTCTGTATGTGAACATGTTGGACTCATCAGCCATGTAGCCAGCTCTCTGTATATGAACATGTAGGACTCATCTGCCTAGTATCAAGCCCTCTAAATATACACATGTTGCACTCATATGCTATGTAGCCAACTCTCAGTATACGGATATGTTGGACTACTTTGCCATGTACCTAGCGCTCATTATATGGGCACGATGGATTAATCTATCATGTCTCTAAAAATCTGTATATGGACATGTTGGACCACTCTGCCATGTAGCTAGCTCTCAATATATGGACACAATGGACTCATCTGCCATGTAGCTAGAACTCTATATATAGAAATGTTGCACTACTCTGCCATGTAGCCAGGTCTCTGTATATGGACACATTGGACTCATCTCCATGTAGCTAGAACTCTGTATATGGACATGTTGGACTACTCTGCCATGCAGTTAGCTCTCAGTATATGGACATGTTGGACTCATCTGCCATGAAGCTAGAACCCTGTATATGGAAATGTTGCATTACTTTGCCATGTATTTAGCTCTCTGTATATGGACACGTTGGACTCATCTGTCATGTAGCCAGAAGTCTGTATATGGAAATGTTGCACTATTCTGCTTTGTAGCTAGCTCTCTATATGTGTACATTTTGGACTCCTCTGCCATGTAGCTAGCTCTCTGTTCATGGATATTTTGGACTGATCTGCTATGTAGGTAGCTCTGAGAATATGTCGACTTGTCTGCCATGTAGCCTGGGCTCTAAATATACATTTGTTGGACTCATTTGACACGTAGAAACAATCAGTATATAGACATGTTGGACTCATCTGCCATGTACCCAGCTCTCTTTGTATGAACATGCTCTACTCATCAGAATGGTAGCTAGCCCTCTAAATATACATAAGTTGGACTCATCTGAAAAGTAGATAACTCTTAGTATATGGACATATTGGATTCATCTGCTATGTAGCTTGTACTCTTGATGTATACGGACATGTTGGACTATTTTACCATGTAGCTACCTCTCAGTAAACGGACAAGTTGGGCTCATCGGCCATGTAGATAGAACCCTGTATATGGAAATGTTGCACTACTCTGCCATGTATCTAGCTTTCTGTATATGGACACGTTGGACTAATCTGTCATGTCGCTAGAAGTCTGTATATGGAAATTTTGCAGTACTCTGCCATGTTGCTAGCTCTCTGTATATGGGCAATTTGAACTCGTCTGCCATGTAGCTAGCTCTGTTCATGGATATTTTTGACAGATCTGCTATGTAGGTAGCTCTGAGTATATGAAGATGGTCAACTTGTCTGCCATGTAGCCTGCACTCTAAATATACACATGTTGTACACATCTGACACGTAGATAACAATCAGTATATAGACATGTTGGACTCATCTGAAAACTAGATAACTCTCAGTATATGGACATATTGGACTCATCTGCTACATAGCTTGTACTCTGTATGTATATGCACATGTTGGACTCATCTGCAATGTAGTTAGAAATCTGTACATGGTAATGCTGCACTACACTGCCATGTAGCTAGCTCTCTGTATATGTACATTTAGGACTTCTCTGCCATGTAGCTACATGTCTGTACATGAATATGTTGGACTGATCTGCCATGTAGGTAGCTCTCTGTATATGAACATATTGTTCTTGTCTGTAATGCAGCTAGCTCTCAGTATATGAACATGTTGGACTCATCAGACATGTAACCCGTTCCCTGGATATGAACGTGTTGGTCTCATCTGCCCTGTAGCAAGCCCTCTAAATATACACACGTTGGACTCATCTGCCATGTAGCTAACTCTCAGTATATGGACATGTTGAACTCATATGCCATGTAGCTAATACTCTGTATATGAGCATGTTGGACTACTCTGCCATGTAGGTAGCTCTCTGTATATGGACACATTGGAGTACTATGCCATGTATCCAGCTGTCAGTATATGGACATGCTTTACGCATCTGCCGTGTAGCCAGTTTCTCTGTATGAATACGTTGGACTCATCTGCCTTGTAGCTAGTTATATATATAAACATGTTGGACTCATCAGCCATGTACCAGCTCTCTGAGTATGAACATATTGGACTCATCTGCCTTGTAGCTAGTACACTTTATATGGACATGTTGGACTACTGTGCCATGTAGGTAGCTCTTATTATATGGGTACGTTGGACACATCTTCCATGTAGCTAGAACCCAGAATATGCACATGTTGGACTACTCTGTTGTGTAGCTAGCTCTAAGAATATGGACATGTTGTTCTCATCTACCATGTAGTTAAAACTCTGTGTATGGAAATGTTTCATTATTCTGGATGTAGCTAGATCTCTGTATATGAACATTTTGGACTTGTCTGCCATATAACTAGCTCTCTCTGTATGAACATATTGATCTCATCTGACTTATCGCAAGTCCTCTATATATATGCATTTTGGACTCGTCTGCCTTGTACCTAGCTCTCTGTGCATGGATATGTTAAACTGATCTGTCATGTAGGTATCTCTCAGTATATGAACATATTGGACTTGTATACCATGTAGCTAGCTCTCAGTATATGGACACGTTGTACTCATCTGCCATGTAGTTAAAACTCTGTATATGGAAATGTTGCATTACTCTGCCATGTAGCTAGCTTTTTGTATATGCACATTTTGGACTTGTCTGCCATGTAACTAGCTCTCTCTGTATGAACATGTTGATCTCATCTGCCTTGTAGCTAGTCCTCCATATATACACATGTTGAACTCAACTGCCATGTAGCTAGTAATCTCTATGTGGACATGTTGGACTACTCTGCCATGTACCTAGCTCTCAGTATATTTACATGTTGGACTCATCTCCCATGTAGCGTAAACTCTGTTTATGGAAATGATGCACTACTCTGCCATGTAGCTAGCTCTCTGTATATGGACATTTTGGACTCATCAGCCATGAAATTAGCTCCCTGTGCATGGATGTGTTTGATTGATCTTCCATGTAGTTGGCTCCCTGTGTAAGAACATATTGGACTTGTCTGCCTTGTAGCTTGCTCTATGTATATAGACATGTTGGACTCATCAGCCATGTATCCAGCTTTCTGTGTATGAACATATTGGACTCATCTGCCTTGTAGATAGGCCTCTATATAGATACATGTTGGACTTATCTGCCATGTAGTTAACTCTCAGTATATGGATACATTGGACTCATCTGCCATGTTGCTAACACTCTGTATGTGGAAATGTTGGAATACTCTGCCATGTAGCCAGCAGTCCCTGTGTCAACATGTTGGCCTCATCTGCGTTGTAGCTAGTCCTCTATATATACACATGTTGGACTCATCTGCCATGTAGCTAACTCTCAGTATATGGACATGTTGGACTCAACTTCCATGTAGCTAGTACTCTGTATATGGACATGTTGGAATACTCTGCCATGTAGCTAGCTCTATGAGCATGGACACGTTGGACTTATATGCCATGCAGCTAGTACTCTGCATATGGACATTTTGGACTACTGTGCCATCTAGCCAGCTCTCATTGTATGAGCACTTTAGACTCATTTGCCATGTATCTAGAAATATATATATAGAAATGTTACACTACTCTGTGATGTATCTATCTCTATGTATATGGACATTTTGCACTGTTCTGC
>NW_006409079.1:421593-427268 GCF_000296735.1 Chrysochloris asiatica
TATCCGTGTATGGATAAGTTGGACTCATCTGCCATGTAGCTAGAACTCTGTATATGAAAATGTTGCACTACTCTGCCATGTAGCTAGCTGTCTGTATATGGACATATTGGACTTGTCCGTCAAGTAGCTATATCTCTGTATAAGGGCATGTTGGACGCATCAACCATATAGCCAGCTCTCTCTGTAGGAATATGTTGGGACACATATGCTTTGCAGTTAATCCTATATGTATACACATGTTGGAACCATCCGCCATGTAGCTAGTACTCTGTATATGGAAATGTTGCAGTAATATAACATGTAGCTAGTTCTCTGTATATGGACATTTTGGACTCATCTGCCATGTACCTAGCTCTCTGTGCATGGATATATTGGACAGATCTGTCATGTAGTTAGCTCTCAGTATATGAACATATTGAACTTGTCTGCCATGAAGCTATATCTCTGAATATGGACATGTTGGGTTCATCAGACATGTAGCCAGCTCTCTCTGTATGAATATGCTGTACTCAACTGCTTTGTAGCTAGTCCTCTATATATCCACCTGTTGTCCCCACCTGTCATGTAGCTAGTACTCTGTATATGGACGTGTTGGACTACTCTGCCATGTAGCGATCTCTCTGTATATGGACAGGTTGGACAAATCTGCCATGTAGCTAGAACTCCGTATATGGAAATGTTGCACTATTCTGCCATGTAGCTACCTCTCTGTATATGGATATTATGGACTCATCTGTCATGTAGCTAGAGCTCTGAGCATGGATATGTTGGTCTGATCTGCCATGTAGGTAGCTCTCTGTATATGAACATATTGGACTTGTCTGCCATGTAGCTAGCTCTCTGAGTATGAACACGTTGGACTTATCTGCCATTTGCTTGGACTCTGTATATGGACATTTGGACTCATCTGACATGTAGCTAATTCTCAGTATATGGCCACGTAGTATACATCTGCCATGTATCTAGAAATATGTATATAGAAATGTTGCACTACTCTGCCATGTATCTATCACTCTGTATATTGACATTTTGGACTCATTTGCCATGTAGTTAGCTCTCTGTACATGGATATGTTGTACTGATCTGCCATGTAGGTAGCTCCCTGCATATGAACATATTGGACTTGTGTGCCATGTCGCTTACTCTCTGTACATGAACATGTTGGACTCATCAGCCATGTAGCCAGCCCACTCTGTATGAACATGTTGGATTCATCTGCTTTGTAAGTAGTCCACTTTATAAACACATGTTGGACTCCTCTGCCATGTAGCTTACTCTCAGTATATGGACATGTTGAACTCATCTGTCATGTAGCTAGTACACTGTATATGGACATGTTGGAGTACTCTGCCATGTAGCTAGCGCTCAGTATATGGATATGTTAGATTCATCTGACATGTAGCTAAAACTCTTTAAATGGAAATGTTGCACCACTCTGCCATGAAGGTAGCTCTCTATATATGGACATGTTGGAATCATCTGCCATGTAGCTAGCTTTCTGTGCATGGATATGTTGGACTGTTTTTCCATGTAGTTAGCTCTCTGTATATAAACATTATGGAATTTTCTGCCATGTAGCAAACTCTCTGTATATGGACATGTTAGACTCATCATCAATGTAGCCAGCTCTCTCTCTATGAACATGCTGGACTCATCTGCCTTGTAGCTAGTCCTGTAAATATACACTTGTTGGACTCATCTGCCATGTAGCTAACTCTCAGTATACGGACATGTTGGGCTCATCTGCCATGTAGCTACTAATCTATATATGGACATGTTGGGCTCCTCTGCAATGTAGCTAGCTCTCTGTATATGGACACATTGTACTCATTTGCAATGTAGCTAGAACTCTGTATATGGAAATTTTGCACTACTCTGCCATGTAACTAACTCTCTGTATATGGATATTATGGACTCGTCTGCCATGTTGTTGACTCTCTGAGCATGGATATGTTGGACAGATCTGCCATGTAGTTAGCTCTCTATACATGAACATGTTGGACTTGTCTGCCATATAGCTAGCTTTCTGTATACGGAAAATTTGGACTCAGCATTCATGTATACTCTGTATGAACACGTTGGATTCATCTGCCTTGTTGCTAGGACTCTCTACATAAACATGTTGAATTCATCTGTAATGTACCTGACTCTCAGTATATTGAAATGTTTGACTCATCTGCCATGTAGCTAACTCTCAGAATATGGACATGTTGGACTCATATGCCATGTAGATAACTCTCAGTATATGGACACGTTGGACCTATCTACTATGTAGCTAGATCTCTGTATATGGAAATTTTGGACTCGTCGGCATGTAACTAGCTCTCTGTGCATGGTTATGTTGGAATAATCTGCCATGTAGGTAGCTCTCTGTTTATGAACATATTGGACTTGTCTGCCATGTAGCTATCTCTCTGTATATGGACATTTTGGACTCATTAGCCATGTAGCCTACTCCATCTGTATGAACTTGCTATACTTATCTGCCTTGTAGCTAGTCCTCTTTATATATATATATGTTGGACTCATCTGCCATTTAGCTAGTACTCTGCATATGGACATGTTGGACTCCTCTGCCATGTGCCAAGCTCTCAGTATATGTACACGTTGGACTCATTTGCCATTTAGCTAGAACTCTGTATATGGATGTGTTGGAATATTCTGTCATGTAGCTACTACTCTGTATGTGGACTACTCTGCCATGTAGCAAGCTCTCTGTATATGGACACCTTGGACTCATCTACCATGTAGCTAGAACTCTGTATTTGGAAATGTTGCACTACTCTTCCATGTAGCTAGCTCACTGTATATGTTTATTATGAGCTCGTCTGCCATGTAAGTAGCTCTCTGCATATGAACATACTGGATTTGTCTGACATAGATCTAGCACTCAGTATATGGACATGTTGGACTCATCAGACATATAGCCAGCTTTCTTTCAATGAACATGTTGGACTCCTCTGCCTTGTATATCAAGCCCTCTAAAAATACACATGTTGGACTCATCTGCCATGTAGCCAGTACTCTGTATATGGAAATGTTGGACTACTCTGCCATGTAGCTAGCTCTCAGTATATGTACACGTAGGACTCATCTGACATGCAGCTAGAATGCTGTATATGCAAATGTTGCACTACTCTGCCATATAGCTAGCGCTCAGTATTTAGACACGTTGGACTCAACTGCAATGTAGCTCGAAATCTGTATATGGAAATGATGCACTATTATGCCATATAGCTACCTCTCTGTATATGGACATTTTGGACTTTTCTCCCATGTAGCTAGCTTCCTGTACATGGATATGTTGGACTGATTTGCCATGTAGGTAGCTCTCTGTATATGAACATATTGGACTTGTCTGCCATGAAGCTAGCTCTCTGAACATAGATATGTTGGAGTATTCTGCCATGTAGCTATCTATCAGTATATGGACACGTTGGACTCATCTGCAATGTAGCTAGAACTCTGTATAAGGAAATGTTGCACTGCTCTGTCATGTAGCTATCTCGTATATGGACATTTTGGACTCATCTGCCATGTAGCCAGCTCTTTGTTTATGAAGATATTGGAATTGTCTTCCATGTAGCTAACCCTCTAAATATACACATGTTGGACTCATCTGCCATTCAGCTAACTCTCAGTATATGGACATGTTGAACTCATCTGCCATGTACCTAGTACTGTGGATATGGACATGTTGCACTACTCTGCCATGTAGCTAGCTCTCTGTATATGAACATTTTGGATTCATCTGCCATGTAGCTAGATCTCTGTGCATGGATATGTTGGCCTAATCAGCCATATAGGTATCTCTATGTATATGAACATATTGGACTTGTCTGCCATGAACCTAGCTCTCAGTATATGGACACGTTGGACTCATCTGCCATGCAGCTATAACTCTGTTTATGGAAATGTTGAACAACTCTGCCATGTAGCTAGTACTCAGTATATAGACTCGTTGGACTCATTTGCAATGTAGATAGAACTCTGTATATGGAAATGTTGCTCTACTCTGCCATGTAGCTTGCTCTCAGTATATGGACATGTTGGACTCATCAACCATATAGCCAGTTCTCTCTGTATGAACATGTTGGACTCATCTGCCTTGTAGTTAGTCTTCTATATATACACAGGATGGACTCGTATGCCATGTTGCTAGTACTCTGTATATAGACATGTTGGACTACTCTGCCATGTAGCTAGCTTTCAGTATATAGACACGTTGGAATCATCTGTAATGTAGCTAGAACTCTGTACATGGTAATCTTGCTTTACAGTGCCACATAGCTAGCTCTCTGTATATGGACATTTTGTACTCATCTGCCATGTAGCTAGCTTTCTATACATGGATATGTTGGACTGAATTGCCATGTAGGTAGCTCTCTGTATCTGAACATATTGGACTTCTCTGCCATATAGTTAGTTCTCAGTATATGGACATGTTGGATTCATCAGCCATGTAGCCAACTCTCTCTGTATGAAAATGTTGAACTCAACTGCCTTGTAGCTATTCCGCTATATATATACATGTGGACTCATCTGCCATGTGGCTAGTACTCTTTACATGGACATTTTTGACTACTCTGCCATGTAGCTAGCTCTCAGTATATAGACATGTTGGACTTATCTGCCATGAAGCTAGGACTCTGTATACAGAAATGTTGCTCTACTCTGACATGTAGGTAGTTGTATGTATATTGACACATTGGACTCATCAGCTATGTAGCCAGCTCTCTATGTACGAACATGTTGGAGTCATCTGCCTTGGTATGAGCCCTCTAAATATATGCATGTTGGATTCATCTGCCATGTAGGTAACTCTCAGTATATGAACATGTTGGAATTATCTGCCATGTAGCTAGTACTATGTACATGAACATGATGAACTACTCTGCCATGAAGCTAGCTCTCAATATATGGACACATTGGACTCATCTGCCATGTAGCTAGAATTCTGTATAAGGAAATGTTGCACTACTCTGCTTTGATGCTAGCTCTCTATATATGGATATTTTGGACTGGTCTGCCATGTAGCTAGTTCTCTTTACATGGATATCTTGGATTTATCTGCCTTGTAGGTAGCTCTCTTTATATGAATATATTGGACTTGTCTGCCATTTAGGTAGTTCTCAGTATATGGACATGTTGGACTTATCAGCCATGTAGCCAGCTCTCTCTGTACGAATATATTGAACTAATCTGTCTTGTAGTTATTCTCTATATATACACATGTAGGATTCATCTGCCACGAAGCTAACTCTCCGTACTCGTAAATGTCGTACTCATATGCCTACTAGCTAGTGCTCTGTATATGGACATGTTGGACTACTGTTCCATGCAGCTACCTCTCTGTATATGAACATTATGGACTCGTCCGTCATGTAATTAGCTCTTTTTACATGGATATGTTGGATTGATATGCTATGTCAGTAGTTCTCAGTACATGAACATATTGGACTTGTCAGCCATGTATCTAGCTCTCAGTATATGGACATGTTGGATATATCAACCATGTAGCCAGCTCTCTCTGTATGAACATGTTGAACTCATTTGCCTTGTAGCTAGTCCTCTATGTATACACATGTTGGACTCATCTGCCATGTAGGTAACTCTCAGAATATGGACATGTTCGATTTATCTGTCATGTAGCTAGTACTATATATATGGACATG
>NW_006409079.1:428183-436150 GCF_000296735.1 Chrysochloris asiatica
CGGCTGGTAGTTTCGAACCGCTGACCTTAAGGTTCGCAGCCTGATTCATAACCACTACGCTGCTAGCTCTCAGTATATGGACATGTTGGAGTCATCTGACATGTAGCTAGAACTCTGTATATGGAAATGTTGCAGTACTCTGCCATGTAGCTAGCTCTCTGTATTTAGACTCGTTGGACTCATCTGCCATGTATCTAGAACTCTGTATATGGAAATGTTGCACTACTCTGCCAGGTAGCTAGCCCTCTGTATATGGACATTTTGGACTCGTCTGCCATGTACCTAAACTCTGTATATGGATATGTTACACTGCTCTACCATGTAGCTAGCTTGCAGTACATGGATATGTTAGACTGATCTCTGTATATGAAGATATTGAACTTGTCTAACCATGTAGCTATCCCTCTAAATATACACATGTTGGACTCCTCTACCACGTAGCTAATTATCAGTATATTACATCTTGTACTCATCTGCTATGTAGCTAGCTCTCTGTGTATTAACATGTTGGAGTAACTTGCCTTGTAGCTATCCCACTATGTATACACATATTGGATTCATCTACAATGTAGTTAACTTTCAATATATGGACATGCTGGACTCATCTGCCATGTAGCTAGAACTCTGTGCATGGAAATGTTGCACTTCTATGCCATGTAGCTAGCTCTCTGTATATGGGCACGTTGGACTCATCTGCCATGTAGCTAGAGCTCTCTATAAGGAAATGTAGTACTACTCTGCCATGTAGCTAGCTCTCTGTATATGGGCATTTTAGGCTCGTCTTCCATGTACCTAGCTCTCTGTTCATGGATATGTTGGACTGATATGCCATGTAGGTAACTCTCTGTAAATGAACATATTGGACTTGACTGCCATGTAGATAGCTCTCTGTATATGGAAATGTTGGACTCCTCAGCCATGCAGGCAGCTCTTTCTGTACAAACATGATGGCCTCATCTGCCTTGTAGCTAGTCCTCTATATATACACGTGTTGGACTCATCTGCCATGTATCTAACTCTCAGTATATGGACATGTTGGACTCATCACCCATGTAGCTACTACTCTGTATATGGACATGTTGGACTACTATGCCATTTTGCTAGCTCTGAGTATATGGACATGTTGGGCTCATCTGCCATGTAGATAGAACCCTTTATATGGAAATATTGCACTACTCTACCTTGTAGCTAGCTGTTTCTATATGGACATTTTGGATTTATATGCCATTTAGCTAGCTCTCTGAGCATGGATAAGTTAGAGTGATCTGTCATGTCGGCAGCTCTCTGTATATGAACATATTGTCTTGTCTGCCATGTAGCTAGCTCTTGTATATGAACATTTTGGACTCTTCAGCTATGTAGCCAGCTCTCTCTTTATGAACATGTTGTACTCATCTGCCATGCAGCTAACTCTCAGTAAATGGACTTGTGGTCTCATCTGCCAAGTAGCTAGTGCTCTGTATATGGACACCTTGTACTACTCTGTCATGTAGCTAGCTCTCAGTATATGGACATTGTGAACTTGTCTGCCATGTAGCTAGTTCTCTGTTTTGGGGAATATTGGAAGGATCTACCATGTAGGTAGCACTCTATATATGGACTAGTTGGACTCATCAGCCATGTACCCAGCTCCCTCTGTATGAACATGTGGTACTCATCTGCCTTGTTGCTAGCCCTCGCTCTCTCTCTCTCTCTCTCTATATATATATATATGTTGGACTAATGTTCCATGTAGCTAACTCTGAGTAATGGACATATTGGACTCATCTGCCATGTACCTAGTTCTCTATATATGGACATGTAGTACTACTATGCTATGTAGCTAGCTCTCAGTATATGGACATGTGGGACTAATCTGCCATTTAGCTAGACCTCAGTATATGTACATCTGACATGTAGCTAATTATCAGTATACAGACATATTGGACTCATCTGCCATGTAGCTAGTACTCTCTCATGTAGCTAGCACACAGTATATGGACACATTGGACTCATCAGATATGTAGCTAGAACTCTGTGTATGGAAATGTTCCACTACTCTGCCATGTAGCTAGCTCTCTGTATATGAACATTTTGGAATTGTCTGCCATGTAGCTAGCTCTCAGTACATGGATATGT
Source organism: Chrysochloris asiatica (assembly GCF_000296735.1). Lineage (NCBI taxonomy): Eukaryota > Metazoa > Chordata > Mammalia > Afrosoricida > Chrysochloridae > Chrysochloris > Chrysochloris asiatica. Next base: position 430,302 of record NW_006409079.1, read on the forward strand.
TGGACTGATCTGCTTTGGAGCCTTGCTCTCTCTGTATGGAATCTGCCTTGTAGCTAGTCCTCTATATATACACATGTTGGAATCAACTGCCATGTAGTTAACTCTCAGTATATGGGCATGTTGGGCTTATCTGCCATGTGGTTAGTCCTCTGTATATGGACATTATGGACAACTCTGCCATGTTGCCAGCAATCAGTATATGTACACGTTGGACTCATCTGTCATGTAGTTAGAACTCTGTATATGGAAATGTTGCACTACTCAGCTATGTAGCTAGCTCTCTATATATGGACAGTTTGGAGTCGTCTGCCATGTAGGTAGCTCTCTGTGCATGTATATCTTAGACTGATCTGCCATGTAGATAGGTTTCTGTATAAGAACATATTGGAGTTGTCTGCCATGTAGCTAGTTTTCTGTATATGGATATGTTGGACTCATCAGCCATATAGCCAACTCCCTCTGTATGAACATGTTGGACTCATCTGCCTTGTAGCTATTCCTCTATATATACACATGTTTTTCTCATATGTCATGTAGCTAATTCTCAGTGTACAGACATGTTGGACTCTTCTGCAATGTAGCTAGTACTCTGTAAAGGGACATGTTATACTACTCTGCCATATAGCTAGCTCTCTGTGCTTGGATATGTTGGACTAATGTGCCATGTAGGTACTCTCTGTATATGATCATATTGGAATTGTCTGCCATGTAACCAGCTGTCAGTACATGGATATATTGGTCTGATCTGCTTTGTAGCCTTCTTTCTCTTTAAGACCATGTTGGACTCCTCAGCCTTGGAGCTAGTCCTCTCTATATATACATGTTGGACTCATCTGCCATGTAGCAAACTGTCAGTTTCTGGACATGTTGAGCTCTTCTGCCATGTAGCTAGTACTCTGTATATGGACATGTTGGACTATTCTGCTATGTTGCTAGCTCTCAGTATATGGACACGTTGAATTCTCACCATATGGACATGTTGGACTCATCTGCCATGTAGATGGAACTCTGTATATGGAAATGTTGCACTATTCGGCCTTGTAGCTAGCTCTCTCTATATGGACAATTTGAACTTGTATGCCATTTAGCTAGCTCTCTGTGCATGGATATGTTGGAGTGAACTGTCATGTCAGTAGTTCTCTGTATATGAACATATTGGTCTTGTCTTCCATGTAGCTAGCTCTCTGGGTTTGAACATTTTGGAATCTTCAGCCATGTAGCCAGTTCTCTCTGTATGAACATGTTGGACTCATCTGCCTTGTAGCTAGTCCTCTATATATACTCATGTTGGACTCATCTTCCATATAGCTAACTCTCAGTATATGGACATGTGGTCTCATCTGCTATGTAGCTAGTACTCTTTAGATGAACACCTTGGACTACTCTGTCATGTAGCTAGCTCTAAATATATGGACACATTGAACTCATCTGCTATGTAGCTAGAACACTGTATATGGAAATGTTGCACTATTCTGCCATGAATCTAGCTCTCTGTATATGGACACGTTGGACTTCTCTGCCATGTAGCTAGTTCCCTATGCATGGAAATGTTGGATTGATCTGCATGTAGGTAGCTCTCTATATATGGATTAGTTGGACTCATCAGCCATCTACTCAGCTCTCTCTGTATGATCATGGTGTACTCTTCTTTATTGTTGCTATCCCTGCATATATATGCATGTTGGTCTGATGTGCCGTTAGCTAACTCTCAGTATATGGACATCTTGGATTCATCTGCCATGTAGCTAGATCTCTGTATATGGAAATGTTGTCCTACACTGCCATGTAGGTAGCTCTCTATATATGGACATTTTGGACTCATCTGCCATGTAGCTACCTCACTTTGTATGGATATGTTGCACTGATCCTCCATCTAGGTAGCTCTCTGTATATGAACATATTGGACTTGTCTGCCATTTAGCTAGCTCTCTTTACATGGACATGTTGGACCCATCCGCCATGTAGCCAGCTCTCTTTGTATGGACATGTTGGACTCATCTGCCTTGTAGCTAGTCCTTTATATACACACATGTTGGTCACAACTGCCATGTAGCTAACTCTCAGTATATGGACATGTTGGACTCATCTGCATGTATCTAGTCCTCTATAAAGGGACATGTAGGACTACTCTGCCATGTTGCCAGCCCTCAGTATATGGACTTGTTGGACTCATATGCCATGTAGCTAGAACTCTGTATATGGAATTGTTGCACTACTCTGCTATGTAGCTAGGTTTCTATATATGGACATTCTGGACTCGTCTGCCATGTAGCTAGCTCTCTGTATATGTACATGTTGGATCATCAGCCATGTAGACAGCTCTATCTGTATGAACATGTTGGAACTCATCTGCATTGTAGCTATTCCTCTATGTTTACACATTTTAGACTTATCTGACATGTTATTAATTATCAGTATACAGACATGTTGGACTGATCTGCCATGTAGCTATTTCTCTGTATAGGGACATTTTGGACTACTCTGTCATATAGCTAGCACCCAGTATATGGACACGTTGGACTTATCTGAAATGTAGCTAGAACTCTGTATATGGAAATGTTGCACTACAATGTGATGTAACTAACTCCCTGTATATGGACACGTTGGACTCATCTGCCATGTAGCTATAACAATGTATAAGGAAATGTTGCACTACTCTGCCATGTAGCTAGCTTTCTGTATATGGGCATTTTGGAATTGTCTGCCATGTAACTAGCTCTCAGTATATGGATATGTTGGACTGATTTGCTTTGTAGCTTGCTCTCTCTATATGAACATGTTAGACTCATTTGCTTTTTAGCTAGTCCTCTATATATACACATGTTGTACTCATCTGCCAAGTAGCAAACTGTCAGTTTATGGACATGTTGGACTCTTCTGCAATGTATCTAGTACTCTGTATATGGAAATGTTGGACTAGTCTGCCATGTTGCTGGCTCTCAGTATATTGACACATTGGACTCATCTGCCATGTAGATAGAACCCTGTATATGGAAATGTTGCACTACTCTGCTTTGTAGCTAGATCTCTCTATATGGACATTTTGTACTCCTATGCAATTTAACTAGCTCTCTGTGAATGAATATGTTGGAGTGATCTGTCATGTCGGTAGCTCTCTCTCTATGAACATATTGGTCTTGTCTGCTATGCAGCTAGCTCTCTGTATATGGACATATTGGACTCTTCAGTCATGTAGTCAGCTCTCTCTGTATGAACATGTTGGACTCATCTGCCTTGTAGCTAGTCCTCTATATATACACATGTTGGACTCATCTGCAATGTAGCTAACCCTCATTATATGGACATGTGATCTCATCTGCCATGTAGTCAGTACTCTGTATATGGACACCTTTTACTACTGTGTCATGTAGCTAGCTCTCACTATATGGACACATTGGACTCATCTGCTATGTAGCTAGAACTCTGTATATGGAAATGTTGCACTACTCTGCCACGAAGCTAGCTCTCTGTATATGGACATTGTGGACTTGTCTGCCATGGAGCTAGTACTCTGTGCATGGAAATGTTGGACTGATCTGCCATGCAGTTTGTTGTTGTTGTTAAGTGTTGTCGGGTCGGTTTTGACCCATAGCGACTCTGAATAGGGTTTCCGAGGCTGTACATCTTTATGGGAGCAGATCGCCTCATCTTTCTCCCACGGAGCAGCCGGTAGTTTCGAACTGCTGACCTTCCAGTTCGCAGACTGATTCGTAACCTCTACACTACCAGAGCTCCAGCCATGTAGGTAGCTCTCTATATATGGACTAGTTGGACTCATCAGACTTGTACCACCTCTCTCTGTATGAATATGTTGTACTCATCTGCCTTGTTGCTACCCTCTCTATATATATACATGTTGAACTGATGTGCCATTTAGAGAACTCTCAGTATATGGACATGTTGGACTCATCTGCCATGTTGCTAGTTCTCTATATATGGACATGTAGTACTACTCTGCTTTGTGGCTCAATCTCAGTAAATGGACATGTTGGACTCATCTGCCATGTAGCTAGAAGTCTGTACATTGAAATGTTGCAATACTCTGCCATGTAGCTAGCTCTCTGTATATGGGCATTTTGGACTCATTTGCCATGCAGCTACTTCTCTGTGCATGGATATTTTGGAGTAAACTGTCATGATGGTAGATCTCTGCATAAGAACATACTTGACTTTTCTGCCATTTAGCTAGCTCTCTGTATATGGACATGATGGACTCATCAGACATGTAGGCAGCTCTCTCTGTATGAACATGTTGGACTCATCTGCATTGTAGCTATTCCTCTGTATTTACACATTTTAGACTCATCTGACATGCAGCTAATTATCAGTATACAGACATGTTGGACTGATCTGTCACATAGCTAGTCCTCTGTATAGGGACATTTTGGACTACTCTGTCATGTAGCTAGTACCCAGTATATGGACACATTGGACTCATCTGACATGTAGCTACAACTCTGCATATGGAAATGTTGCACTACAATACAATGTAACTAACTCTCTGGATATGGATACGTTGGACTCAGCTGCCATGTAGCTTGCTCTCAGTACATGGATATGTCAGACTGATCTGCTTTGTAGCCAGCTTTTTCTGTATGAACATGTTGGACTCATTTGTCTTTTAGCTAGTCCTCTATATATACACATGTTGGACTCATCTGCAATGTAGCTAACACTCAGTATATGGACATGTGATCTCATCTGCCATGTAGTTAATACTCTGTATATGGACACCTTTTACAACACTCTCATGTAGCTTGCTCTCAGTATATGGACATAATGGACTCATCTGCTATGTAGCTAGCACTCTGCATATGTAAATGTTGTACTACTCTGCCACAAAGCTAGCTCTCTGTATACGGACATTGTGTACTTATCTGTCTTGTAGCTAGTTCTCTGTGCATGGAAATGTTGGACTGATCTGACATGTAGGTAGCTCTCTATATATGGACTAGTTGGACTCATCAGACATGTACCAGCTCTCTCTGTATGAATATGTTGTACTCATCTGCCTTGTTACTACCCTCTCTATATATACATGTTGGACTGATGTGCCATGTAGCTAACTCTCAGTACATGGACATGTTGGACTCTTTTGCCATGTAGCTAGTATATGGACATGTTGAACTAGTCTGCGATGTTGCTAGCTCTCAATATATGGGCATGTTGGACTCAACTGCCATGTAGATAGAACCCTGTATATGGAAATGTTGCACTACTCTGCTATGTAGCTAGCTTTCTCTATATGGACATTTTGTATTCATATGCCATTTAGCTAGCTCTCTGTGCATGGATATGTTGGAGTGATCTGTCATATCTGTAGCTCTCTGTATATGAACATATTGGTCTTGCTTGCTGTGCAGCTAGCTCTCTGTATATGGACATTTTGGACTCTTCAGCCATGTAGTCAGCACTCTCTGTATGAACATGTTGGCCTCATCTGTCTTTTAGGTAGTCCTCTATATATACACATGTTGGACTCATCTGCAATGTAGATAACACTCAGTATATGGACATGTGGTCTCATCTGCCATGTAGTTAGCACTCTCTATATGGACACCTTTTCCTACTCTGTCATGTAGCTAGCTCTCAGTACATGGATACATTGGACTCATCTTGCTATGTTGCTAGAACTCTGTATATGGAAATGTTGCACTACTCTGCCACGAAGCTAGCTCTCTGCATATGGACATTGTTGACTTGTCAGCCATGTAGCTAGTTATCTGTGCATGGAAGTGTTGGACTGATCTGTCATGTAGGTAGCTCTCTATATATGTACTAGTTGGACTCATCAGACGTGTACCAGCTCTCTCTGTATGAAGATGTTGTATTCATCTGCCTTGTTGCTT
>NW_006409079.1:436250-440443 GCF_000296735.1 Chrysochloris asiatica
TATATATATATATATATATATATACATACACACATGTTGGACTGATGTGCCATGTACTGAACTCTCAGTATATGGACATGCTGGACTCATCAGTCATATAGGCAGATCTCTGTGTGAGCATGTTGGACTCATCTGCCTTGTAGATATTCGTCTATATGTACAAATTTTGTACTCATCTGACATGTAGCTAATTATCAGTATACAGATATGTTGGAGTGATCTGCCATGTAGCTAGTACTTTGTATAGGGACATTTTTGACTACTCTGTCATGTAGCTAGCACCCAGTATATGGACACGTTGGACTCATCTGACATGTGGCTAGAACTTTGTATAAGGAAATGTTGCACTACTCTGCCATGTAGCTAGCTCTCTGTTTATGGACATTTTGGTATTGTCTGCTATGTAGCTGGCTCTCAGTACATAGATATGTTGGACTGACCTGCTTTGTAGCCTGCTCTCTCTGTATGAACATGTTGGAGTCATCTGCCTTGTAGGTAATCCTTTATATATACACATGTTGGACTCATCTGCCAAGTAGAAAACTGTCAGTTTATGGACATGTTGGACTCTCCTGCCATGTATCTAGTACTCTGTATCTGGACATGTTGGAGTATTCTGCCATGTTGCTAGCTTTCTGTATATGGACATTTTGGAATTGTCTGCCATGTAGCTAGCTCTCAGTACATGGATATGTTGGAGTGATCTGCTTTGGAGCCTGCTCTCTTTGTCTGAACATGTTGGGCACATCAGCCTTGTAGCTAGTCCTCTATATATACATACGTTGGACTCATCTGCCAAGTAGCAAACTGTGAGTTTATGGACATGTTGGACTCTTCTGCCATGTTGCTAGCTCTCAGTGTTTGGACATGTTGGAGTACTCTGCCATGTTGCTAAATCTCAGTATATGGACATGTTGCACTCATCTGCCATGCAGATAGAAATCTGTATATGTAAATGTTGCACTACTCTGCCTTGTAGCTAGCTCTCTGTATGTGAACATTTTGGACTCTCATACCATTTAGCTAGCTCTCTGTGCATGGATATATTGGAGTGATCTGTCATGTCAGTAGCTCTTTTTATATGAACATATTGGTCTTGTATGCCTTGTAGCCAGCTCTCTGTATGTGGACATTTTGGACTCTTCAGCCATGTAGCCGGCTCTCTCTGTATGAACATGTTGGACTCATCTGCCTTGTAGCTAATCCTCTATATATACACATGTTGGACTCATCTGCAATGTAGCTAACACTCAGTATATGGACATGTGGTCTCATCTGCCATGTAGGTAGTACTCTGTATATGGACACCTTTTATTTCTCTGTCATGTAGCTAGCTCTCAGTATATGGACACATTGGACTTATCTGCTATGTAGTTAGAACTCTGTATGTGGAAATATTACACTACTCTGCCACGCAGCTAGCTCTCTGTATATGGACATTGTGGACTTGTCTGCCATGTAGCTAGTTCTCTGTGCATGGAAATGTTGGACTGATCTGCCATGTAGTTTGCTCTCTATATATGGACTGGTTGGACTCATCAGACATATACCAGCTCTCTCTGTATGAATATGTTGTACTCATCTGTGTTGTAGCTAGTCGTCTATATATACATATGTTGGACTCATCTGCCATGTTGCTAATTCTCAGTATATGGACATGTTGGATTCATCTGCCAGGTAGCTACTTCTCTATATATGGACATGTAGTACTACTCTGCTATGTAGCTAGCTCTCTGTATATGGACATTTTGTACTCATCTGCCATGTAGCTACCTCTCTGTGCATGGATATGTTTTACAGATCTACCAGATAGGTATCTCTCTGTATATGAACATATTGGACTTGTCTGCCATGTAGCTAGCTCTCTGTATATGGACATGTTGGACTCATCGCCCATGTAGCCATCTATCTCTGTATGGACATGTTGGACTCAAATGCATTGTAGCTAGGCCTCTATATATGCACATGTTGGACTCAACTGCCATGTAGCTAACTCTAAGTATATGGACATGTTGTACTCATCTGCCATGTAGCTAGTCCTCTGTATATGGACATGTTGGACTACTCTGCCATGTTGCCAGCCCTCATTACATGGACACGTTTGACTCATCTGCCATGTAGCTAGAATTCTGTATATGGAAATGTTGCACTACACTGCCTTGTAGCTAGCTCTCTGTATCTGGACATTTTGGCCTCGTCTGCCATGTAGCTATCTCTGTGCATGTATATATAAGAATGATCTGCCATCAAGGTAGCTGTTTGTATATGACCATATTGGAATTGTCTGACATTTAGCTAGATTTCAGTATATGGACATGTTGGATTAATCAGCCAAGTATTCACCTCCACTGTATGAAAATGTTGGACTTATCTGCCTTATAGCTAGTCCTCTGTATATACACATGTTGGACTCATATATCATGTAGGTAATTCTAAGTGTATATACATGTTGGACTCATCTGCCATGTAGCTAGAACTCTGTATATGGAAATGTTGCATTACTCTACCATGTAGCTAGCTCTCTGTATATGCACATTTTGGACTCTCCTGTCATGTGGCTAGTTCTCTCTGCATGGATATGTTGGACTGATCTGCCAAAAATGTAGCTCTCTGTATATGAACATATTGGACTTGTCTGCCATGTAGCTAGCTCTCAGTATATGGACATGTTGGATGCATCAGCCATGTAGCTACCTCTCTCTTTGTGAACATGTTGGACTCATCTGTTTTGTAGCAAGTCCTCTATATATACACAAGTTGGACTCATCTGCAATGTAGCTAACTGTAAGTATATGGACATGTTGTACTCACCTGACATGAAGCTAGTACTTTGTATATGAACATAATGGACGACTCTGCCATGTAGCTAGCTGTCAGTAAAAGGACATGTTGGAATCATCTGCCATGTAGCTAACTCTCTGTATATGGACATGTTGGAATTATCAGCCATGTAGCCAGCTCTCTCTGTATGAACATGTTGGACTCATCTGCCTCGTAGCTAGTCCTCTATATATACACATGTGGACTTATCTGCCATGGAGCTAACTCTCAGTATAAGGACATGTTGGACTCATCTACCATGTAGCTAGTACTCTGTGTATGAAAATGTTGGACTGCTCTGCCATGTAGTTAGCTCTCAGTTTATGTACACTTTGGACTCATCTGCCATGTAGCTATTACTCTGTATATGTAAATGCTTCACTACTCTTTCATGTATCTATCTCTCTGTATATGGACATGTGGGACTCATCAGCCACATAGCCAGCTCTCTGTGTATGAACATGTTGGACTCATTTCCCTGGTAGTTAGTCCTCGATATATACACATGTTGGAATACTCTGCCATGTAGTTGCTCTCAGTATATGGACACATTGGACTCATCTGCCATGTAGCTATAAATCTGTATGTTGGACTGATCTATAATGTAGGTACCTCTGTGTATATGAAACATAGAGGGCTTGTCTGCCACATAGCTAGCTCTCTGTATATGGACCTGTTGGACTCATCAGCCATGTAGCCATCTCTCTCTGTATGAACACATTGGACTTATGTTCCTTGTAGCTATTCCTCTATATATACACATATTGGACTCATGTGCCATGTAGCTAACTCTCAGTATATAGACATGTTGAATTCATGAGCCATGTAACTAACTCTTCGTTTATGGACACGCTTGACTCATCTGCCATGTAGCGGGCTCTCAGTATATGGACATGTTGGACTCATCAGCCATATAGCCATCTCTATCTGTATGAACATGTTGGACTTATCTTCCTTGTAGCTATTCCTCTATATATACACATGTTGTATGCATCTGCCTTGTAGCTATCTCTCAGTATATGGACAAGTTGAACTACTCTTTCATGTAGCTAGCTCACAGTAAATGGACATGTTGGACTCATCTGCCATGTATCTAGAGCTCTGTTTAAGGAAATGTTGCACAGCTCTGCCATGTAGCTAGCTCTCTGTATATGGACATTTTGCACCTGTCTGCCATGTAGCTAGCTCACTGTGAATAGGTATGTTGGACTGATCGTCATGTAGGTAACTCTCTGTATTTGAACATATTGGACTTGTCTGTGATGTACCTAGCACTCTGAATATGGTCATGGTTGACTTATCAGCCATGTAGCCAGCTCTCTCTGTATGAACATGTTGGACTCATCTGCCTTGTAGCTAGACCTCTATATATA
>NW_006409079.1:440543-441853 GCF_000296735.1 Chrysochloris asiatica
TATTCTACATATACACATGTTGGACTCATCTGCCATGTAGCTAACTCTCAATATATGGACATGTTGGACTCATCTGCCATGTAGCTAGTACTCTGTATATGAAAATGTTGGACTTCGCTGCCATGTAGCTAGCTATCAGAATATGGACTCTTTGGATTCATCCGCCATGTAGCTAGAACTCTGTATATGGAAATGTTGCACTACCCTGACATGTGGCTAGCTCTCTGTATATGGACAATTTGGATTCCTGTGGATGATTTGCCATTTAGGTAGCTCTCTGTATATGAATATATTGGACTTGAATGCAATGTAGCTAGCTCTCAGTATATAGACATTTTGGACTCATTTACCATGTATCTAGTACTCTGTATGTGGAAATGTTGGATTACTCTGCCATGGAGGTAACTCTCAATATATGGACACCAAGGACTCATCAGCCATGTAGCTAGAACTCTGTATATGGAAATGTTGCATTACTCTGCCATGTACCTAGCTCTCTGTATATGTACATTTTGGACTCTTCTGCCATGTAGCGAACTCTCTGTGCATGTTGGACTGATCTGCCATATAGGTAGCACTCTGTATAGGAACATATTGGACTTGTCTGCCATTTAGCTAGTTTGCAGCATATGGACATTTTGGACTCATCAGCCATGTAGCCAGCTCTCTGTGTATGAACATGTTCAACTCATCTACTTGTAGATAGTCCTCTACATATACACATGTTTGATTAATCTGCCATGTAGCTAACTCTCAATATATGAACATGTTAGACTCATCTGCCATGTAGCTAGTACTCTGTATACGGAAATGTTGCACTACTCAATCATGTAGCTAGCTCTCTGTATTTGGACATTTTGCACTTGTCTGCCATGTAGCTATCTCACTGTGTATGGATATTTTGGACTGATCTGCCATGTATTTAGCTCTCTGTATTTGAACATATTGAACTTTTCTGATATGTAGCTAGCTCTCTGTATATGGACATTTTGGAATCATCAGACATGTATCCAGCTCTCTCTGTATTAACATTTTGGACTCATCTGCCTTGTAGCTAGTCCTCTATATATACTCATGTTGGACTAATCTGCCATGTAGCTAAATCTCAGTATATGGACATGTTGGACTCATCTGCCATGTAGACAGCTCTCTCTATATGAACATGTTGGACTCATCTGCCTTGAAGCTAGTACTCTATATATAAACATGTTGGATGCATCTGCCATGTAGCTAACTCTCAGTATATGGACATGTTGGACTCATCTGCCATGTAGCTAGTACTCTGTATATGGAAATTTTGTACATCTCTT
>NW_006409079.1:441953-442691 GCF_000296735.1 Chrysochloris asiatica
CTGTCATGTAGCTAGCTCTCAATATCTGAACACTTTGGACTCATCTGCCATGTAGCTAGAACTCTGTATATGGAAATGTTGCCCTACTCTGTCATGTAGCCAGCTGTGTGCATATGGACATTGTGGGCTTGTCTGCCATGTAGCTAGCTCTCTATGCATGGATATGTTGGACTGATCTGCAATGTAGCTATCTCTCAGTATATGGACATTTTGGACTCATCTGCTTTGTAGCTAGAATCCTGTATATGGAAATGTTGCACTACTCTGTCTTGTAGCTAGTTCTATGTATATGGGCATTTTGTAATCGTCTGCCATGTAGCTAGCTCTCTGTTCATGGAAATGTTGGACTGATCTGCCATGTAGCTAGCTCTCTGTGTATAAATATATTTGACTTGCCTGCCATGTAGCTAGCTCTCTGTATAAGGACATGTTTGACTCATCAGCCATGTAGTCAGCTCTGTGTCTGAACATGTTGGACTCATTTGCCTTTTAGCTAGCCCTCTACATATACACATGTTGGACTCATCTGACAGGTAGCTAACTCTCAGTATATGGACATGCTGAACTCATATGCCATGTAGCTAGTACTCTGTATATGGACATGTTGGAATGCTCTACCATGTAGCTAGCTTTCAGAATATGGACACGATGGACTCATCTGCCATGTAGCTAGTATACTGTATATGGAAATGTAGCACTACTCTGCCATGTAGCTAGCTCTCTGTATATGGACATTTT
>NW_006409079.1:443186-448493 GCF_000296735.1 Chrysochloris asiatica
TGAATGCCATGTAGCTAGCTCTCAGTATATGGACATGTTGGACTCATAAGCCATGGAGCCAGCTTTCTCTGTGTGAACATTTTCTTCTCATCTGCCTTGGAGATATCCCTCTAAGTATAAACATGTTGGACTCATCTGACTTGCAGCTAGTATTCTGTATATGGACATGTTGGACTACTCTGTCATGTAGCTAACTCTCAGTAGATGAACATGTTGGACTAATCTGCCATGTAGCTAGTACTCTGTATATGGAAATGTTGCAAGATTCTGCCATGTTGCAATCTCTCTGTATATGAATTTATTGGACTTGTCTACCATGTAGCTAGCTCTCAGTATATGGACATATTGGACTCTTCGGCCATGTAGCCATCTCTGTGTCTGAACATCTTGGCCTCAGCTACCTTGTAGCTTGTCCTCTATATATTCACATGTTGGACTCATCTGACATGTAGCTAGATCTCTGTATATGGAAAAGTTGCAGCACTCTGTCATGTAGCTAGCTCTCTGTATCTGGACATGTTAGATTCATCAGCCATGGAGCCAGCACTCTAAATATACACATGTTGGACTCATCTGAAATGCAGCTAACTCTTAGTATATGGACATGTTGGACTACGCTGCCATGTAGCTAGCTCTCAGTAGATGGACATGTTGGACTCATCTGCCATGTAGCTAGAACTCTGTATAAGGAAATGTTGCACTACTCTGCACTACTCTGTATATGGACATTTTGGACTCGTATGCCATATAGCTATCTCTCTGTACATGGATATGTTGGACTGATGTGCCATGTTGGCAGCTCTCTGTATATGATCATATTAGATTTTTCTGCCATGTAGCTAGCTCTCTGTATATGGACATGTGGTACTCATCAACCATGTAGCCAGCTCTCTCTGTATGAACATGTTGGACTCATCTGCCTTGTAGCTAGTCCTCTCTATATGCACATGTTGGACTGATCTGCCATGTAGCTAACTCTAAATATATGGACATGTTGGACTCATCTGCCTTGTAGCAAGTACTCTGTATATGGACATCTTGGACTACTCTGCTATGTAGCTAGCTCTCAGTATATGCATACTTTGGACTCATCTGCCATGTAACTAGAACTCTGTATATGGAAATGTTGCACTACGCTGCCATGTAGCTAGCTCTCTGTATAGGGACATTTTGGACTCTTCTGCCATGTCTGTGAATGGATATGTTGGTCTGATCTGCCATGTAGAAAGCTCTATGTATATGAACATATTGAACTTTTCTGCCATATAGCTATTTCTCAGTATATGAACATGTTGGACTCATCAACCATGTAGAAAACTCTCTGTTTATGAACATGTTGGACTCGTCTGACTTGTAGCTAGCCCACTAAATATACACATGTTGGACTCATCTACCTTGTAGCTAACTCTCAGTATATGGACAAGTTGGAGTCTTCTTCCATGTAGCTAGCTCTCTGTATATGGACATTTTGAACTCGTATGCCACATAGCTAGCTCTCTGTGCATGGATGTGTTGGACTGATATGCCATTTAGGTAGCTCTCTGAATATAAGCAAACTGGATTTGTCTGCCACATAGCAAGCTCATATTATATGAACATGTTGGACTTACGAGCCATGAAGCCAGCTCTCTCTGTATGAACATGTTGGACTCCTCTGCCTTGTAACTAGCCCTCTAAATATACACATGTTGAACTCATCTGACAGGTAACTAACTGTCAGTATATGGACATGTTGGATTCATATGCCATATAGATAGTAGTATGTAAATGTACACGTTGAACTACTCTGCCAAGTAGCTAGCTCTCAGTACATGGACACGTTTTAGTCATCTGCCATGTAGCTAGAACTCTGTATATGGAAATGTTGTAGTAGTATGCCATGTAGCTAGCTCTCTGAATATGGATATTTTGGACTATTCGGCAATGTAGCTAGCTCTCTGTGCATGGATATGTTGGACTGATATGCCATTTAAGAAGCTCTCTGTATGGAAACATATTGAACTTGTCTGCCATGTAGCTAGCTCTCAGTATATGGACATGTTGGACTCATCAGCCATGAAGCCATTTCTGTGTATGAACATGTTGGACTCATCTAACCCTCTAAATATACACATGTTGGAATCATCTGACAGGTAGATAACTCTCAGAATATGGACAATTTGGACTCATATGTCATGTAGCTAGTACTCTGTAAATGGACATGTTGGATTATTCTGCCGTGTAGCTAGTTCTCAGTATATGCACATATTGATTCATCTGCAATGTATCTAGAATACTGTATATGGAAATGTAGCACTATTCTGCCATGTAGCTATCTCTCTGTATATGAACATTTTGGACTTGTCTGTAATTTAGCTAGCTCTCTGTGCATGGATATGTTGGACTAATCTGCCATGTAGGTAGCTCTCTTTATATGAACATATAGGACTTATCTGCACATAGCTAGCTCTCTGTATATGAACATGTTGGGCTAATCAGCCATGTAGTCAACTCTCTATGTTTCAACACGCTGGACCCATCTGTCTTGTAGCTATTCCACTATATATACACATATTGGACTTATCTGCCATGTAGCTAACTCTCAGTATATGGACATGTTGTACTCATCTGCCATGTAGATAGCACTCTGTATATGGACATGTTGGACAACTCTGCCATGTAGCTAGCTGTAAGAATATGGACACGTTGGACTCATCTGCCATTTAGCTAGAATTCTTTATACGGAAATGTTACACTACTCTGCCATGTAGCTAGCTCTCTATATATGGACATTTTGGACTCGTCTGCCATATAGCTAGTTCTCTGTACATGGATGTGTTGCACTGATTTGTCGTGTTGGTAGCTCTCTGTATATGAACACATTGGACTTTTCTGCCATGTAGCTAGCTCTCTGTATATGGACATGCGGGGCTCATCAGCTATGTAGCCAGCTTCTGTGTGTGAATATGTTGGACTCATCTGCCATGTAGCTAACTCTCACTATATTGGACTACTACTCTGTCATGTAGTTAGCTCTCAGTAGCTGGACAATTTGGACTCATCTGCCATGTAGCTAGAATCCTGTATATGGGAATGTTGCACTACACTGCCAGGTAGCTAGCTCTCTGCATATGGACATTTTGTACTCGTCTGCCATGTAGCTAGATCTCTGTACATGGATATGTTAGACTGATCTGCCATGTAGATAGCTCTCTGTATATGAACATATTGGACTTGCTTGCCATGTAGCTAGCACTGTGAATATGGACATGTTGGACTTATGAGCCATGAAGCCAACTCTCTCTGTATGAACATGTTGGACTCATCTGCCTTGTAGCTAGCCCTCTAATTATACACATGTTGGACTCATCTGCCATGTCGCTAATTCTCAGTGTATGGACATGTTGGACTCATCTGCCATGTAGCTAGTACTCTGTATATGGACATGTTGGACTACTATGCCATGTAGCTAGCTCTTAGTATTGGGAAACATTGGACTAATCGGCTATGTAGTTAGAACTGTTTATATGGATATGTTGCACTACTGTGCTATGCAGCTAGCTCTCTGTATATGGACATTTTGGACTCGTCTGCCATGTCAACAGCTCTTTGCCCATGGATATGAAGACTGATCTGCCATGTAGCTAACTCTCTGTACATGGATATGTTGGAATGATCTGTCATGTAGATAGGTCTCTGAATATGAACATATTGCACTTGTCTGCCATTTAGGTACCTCTCAGTATAAGGACACATAGGACTCATCACCCATGCACCCAGCTCTCTGTATTTATATGTTGGACTCATCTGCCTTGTAGCTAGCCTTTAAATATACACATATAGGACTCATCTGCCATATAGCTAACTCTTAATATATGGACATGTTGGACGCATCTGCCATGTAGCTCACTCTCAAAATATGGACAAGTTGGACTCATCTGCCATGTAGCTATTACTCAGTAGACAGACATGCTGCAACGCTTTACAATGTATCTACCTCTGTATATGGACATGTAGCACTACTCTGCCATGTAGCTAGCTCTCAGTATTTGGACATGTTGGAATCATCTGCCATGTAGCTAGAACTCTATATATTTACATGTTGCAATACTCTGCTCTGTATATGGATATTTTGGACTCGTCTGACACGTAGCTTGCTCTCTCTGCATGGATATGTTTTACTGATCTGCCATGTAGTTAGTTCTCTGTATATGAAAATAGTGGATTTGTCTGCAATATAGTTAGCTCTCAGTATATGGACCTGTTGGGCTCATCAGCCATGTAACCAGTTCTCTGTGTATGAAGATGTTGGAGTCATCTGCCTTGTAGCTAGCCCTATAAATATACACATGTTGGACACATCTTCCATATAGCTAACTCTAAGTATATGGACATGTTGGACTCATCTGCCAGGTAGCTATCTCTCAGTATAAGGACACATTGGACTCGTCTGCCATGTAGCTAGAACTCTGTATATGGACATGTTCCACTACTCTGCCATTTAGCTACCTCTGTATAGGGACATTTTGGACTCTTATGACATGTAGCTAGCTCTCTCTGCATGGATATGTTAGACGGATCTGCCAGGTAGGTAGCTCTCTATAGATGAACATATTGAAATTGTCTGCCATGAAACTCGATCTCTGTATATGTACATGTAGGACTCAACTGCCATGTAGCCCACTCTCTCTATATGAACATGTTGGACTCATCTGTCTTGTAGCTAGTCCTCTCTATATACACATGTTGGACTCATCTGCCATGTAGGTTGCTCTCAGTAATTGAACATTTGGACTCATTTGCCATGTAGCTAGTACTCTGTATATGGATATCTTTGACTATTCTGCCATGTATCTAGCTCTCAGTACATGGTCATGTTGCATTCATTTGCCATGTAACTAGAACTCTGTATATGGCATGTTGCACTACTCTGCCATTTAGCTACTCTGTATATGGACATTTTGGACTCGTCTACCAGCTAGCTAGCTGTCTGTAAATGGATATGTTGGACTAAAGTGCCATTTAGGTAGCTCTCTGTATATGAACATATTGGACTTGTCTGCCCTGTAGCTGTCTCTCTGTATAGGGTCATGTTGGACTCATCAGTCATGTAGTCACCTCTCTGTGTATGAATATGTTGGACTCATCTGCCTTGTAGCTAGCCCTCTAAATATATACATATTGGACTCATCTGCCATGTAGCCAATTCTCAGTATATGGACATGTTGGACTCTTCTGCCATGTAGCTAGCACTCTGTATATGGAAATGTTGCATTGCTCTGACATGTACCTAGCTCTCTGTTTATAGACATTTTGGACTCATCTGCC
>NW_006409079.1:448593-462029 GCF_000296735.1 Chrysochloris asiatica
CTACATTGATGTATTGGACTGATCTGCAATGTTGGTAGATCTCTGTATATGACTATATTGGACTTGTCTTCCAGGTAGCAAGCTCTCAGTATATGGACAAGTTGAACTCATCAGCCATGTAGCGAGCTTTGTGTATGATCATGTTGGACTCATCTGCCTTGAAGATAGCCCTCTAAATTTTCACATGTTAGACTCATCTCTCAGGTAGCTAACTCTCAGTATATGGACATATTGGACTCATCTGCCCTGTACCTAGTACTCTGTATATGGACATCTTGCATTCGTCTGTCATGTAGCTAGTTCTCTGTACATGGATATGTTGGACTGATCTGCCATGTAGGTAGCTCTCTTTATTAACATATTGGACTTCTCTGCCCTGTATCTAGCTCTCTGTATATGGACATGTTGGACTCATCTGCCATGTAGCCAGCTCTCTGTGTATGAACATGTTGGACTCACTTGCCTTGTATCTAGCCCTATAAAAGTACACATGTTAGACACATCTTCCATATAGCTAACTCTAAATTTATGGACATTTTGGACTCGTCTGCCAGGTAGCTAGCTCTCTGTAAGTGGAAATGTTGGACTAATCTGCCATGCAGCTAGCTCTCTGTATATGAACATATTGGACTTGTCTGCCATGTTACTAGCTCTCAGTTTAGGGACATGTTGGACTCATCAGCCAGGTAGTCAGCTCTCTATGTATGAATATGTTGGACTCATCTGCCTTGTAGCTAGCCCTCTAAATATACACATATTGGACTCATCTGCCATGTAGCCAATTCTCAGTAAATGGACATGTTGGACTGTTCTGCCATGTAGCTAGCACTCTGTATATGGAAATGTTGCACTACTCTGACATGTACCTAGCTCTCTGTGTGTAGACATTTTGGGCTTATCTGCCATGTAGCTAGCTCTCTCTACATCGATGTATTGGACTGATCTGCAATGTAGATAGCTCTCTGTATGTGACTATATTGGACTTGTCTTCCAGGTAGCAAGCTCTCAGTATATGGACAAGTTGAACTCATCAGCCATGCAGCGAGCTCTGTGTATGATCATGTTGAACTCATCTGCCTTGAAGATAGCCCTCTAAATATTCACATGTTAGACTCATTTGTCATAAAGCTAACTCTCAGTATATGGACATTTTGTACTCATCTGCCCTGTACCTAGTACTCTGTATATGGACATGTTGGACTCGTCTATCATGTAGCTAGTTCCCTGTACATGGATATGTTGGACTGATCTGCCATGTAGGTAGCTCTCTTTATATGAACATATTGGACTTGTCTGCCATGTAACTAGCTCTCTGTATATGGACATGTTGGACTCATCAGCCATGTAGCCAGCTCTCTCTGTAAGAACATGTTGGACTCCTATGCTTTGTAGCTAGCTCTCTAAATATACACATGTTGTACTTATCTGCCATGTAGCTAATACTCTGTATTTGGACATGTTGGAGTAGTTTGACATGTCCCTAGCTCTTTGTGCATGGATATGTTGCACTGATCTGCCATGTAGGTAGCTCTCTGTATATGAACATGTTTTGACGAGGTCCATTCTTGAAAGGGGAGTGAGTACACGAAGGTGGGATGTCTGGCAGGCGAAAGAGAGACAGTACATATACAAAACACAGACACACAAGCTTGATGCAAGCTGACAGGCCGGCTACTCTGCTGCTTACATTGCACAGAGAGCTCACTCCACCTCAGTCTTTTATTCTTTTTTTCAAGAAGGATTTGTCACAAAAGAAAAATGTGATTATTCAGATAGGATAAAATACATAATTGAAATTGGGTGGATTATTAAAGGACAGAGGACACAATGATTCACAGGAACACTCTTAAGCTATTTTCTGAGTATCTCATGGTTTTCTAAAAAACCCAATATTCTTATCTCTAAACATGTTGTAAGCAAAAGGTACATACTTCGTTTGTGAGCAACACTGTAAGCAATTCGACTCCTCAGTTAAACTTTTAATCCTTTCCAAAATTGTAAGCAATTAGCCTCCTCAGTTAAACTTTTAATCCTATCCTCTTTACTCCTACAATTCCAGGTGCAGTTTGAGGGAGTTGCCACCATTGTCCTTTAATCAAGTATTCCCAGAATCTACCACTCCACCTTAAGTGAATACACTGGGGAGTTCCTCTCCAGAACCTCCCTGCATAATCCCAGCAAACCTACTCTTGTTCGTTCTGAGTCATATAACAAAGTTTTACTACCTCGGTTCAGGGGGATGTTCCATTTTATTATTGTACATGGACATCAAGAGCTCATGTTTTAAGTTAATATCAAATGTAACTGAATAGTTTAGATAGGGAGCAGTTCTGACATTCATCCCAGGTGGTTGTAATCTGTTCCTCAGAAAAGATTTGTTCCCAGGACCCCACACATGCTAATGCCTTCAAGGCAGTGACATTTACAGTGGAGCCATTAAAAGAGGCATTACGTACATCACCACTTTCCCAGAAGCTACAATTACTGGAGTTAGAAACATAAAGAACAAGTACAGAATGAACAAAATAAAGACTAAAGAGAGTTGCTGCACAGAGGTAACCATCAAGAGAGTTGGAAAAAACCAATGAACCTGGGACATCAGGAGGTCACTTCCTTCAGCCCTCAGGGTTCATGGCTCGCAATCCAGAGGAGGACTCGAGGTTGGATTTTCGTCCACATTGTCACCGGGCCACAGCTTTTCAGTGCTTGCATATGTTGCCCCCAACAATGTTGGACTTGTCTCCCATGTAGCTAGCTCTCTGTATATGGACATGTTGGACTCATCAGCCATGTAGCCAGCTCTCACTGTATGAACATTTTGGATTCATCTGCCTTGTAGCTAGTCCTCTATATATACACATGTTGGACTCATCTGCCATGTAGCTAACTGTCAGTATATAGACATGTTGGACTCATCTGCCACAAAGCTAGTACTCCGTATATGGACATCTTGGACTACTCTGCCATGTAGCTAGCTCTCAGTATATGGACACATTGGACTCATATGCCATGAAGCTAGAACTCTGTATATGGAAATGTTGCACTACTCTGCCATGTACCTAGCTCTCTGTATATGAACACATTGGACTCATCTGCCACGTAACTAGAACTCTGTATATGGACATGATGCACTACTCTGCCATGTAGCTACTTCTGTATATGGACATTTTGGACCCGTCTGACATGTAGCTATCTATCTGTGCATGGATATGTTGGACTGATCTCCATGAACATAGCTCTCTCTATATGAACATATTAGATATGTCTGCCATGTAGCTAGCCCTCAGTATGTGGACATGTTGTACTCATTTGCCATGTAGCTAGTACTCTGTATAATGGACAAGTTGGACGCGTCTGTCATGTAGCTACCTCTCTGTACATGGATATGTTGGACTGATCTGTCATGCAGGCAGATGTCTGTATATGAACATATTGGACTTGTATGCCATGTAGCTAGCTCTCTATATATGGACATGTTGGACTCATCAGCCATGTAGCTCGCTCTCTCTGTATGAACATGGTTGACTCATCTTTGTTGTAGCTAACCTTGTAAATATACACATGTTGAACTCATCTGCCATGTAGCTAGGTCTCAGTATATGGACATGTTGGACTCAACTGCCATGTAGCTTGTATTCTGTATATGGACATCTTGGATTACTATGCCATGTCTCTAGTAACCTGTATATGGAAATGTAGCAGCTCTCTGCCATGTAGCTAGCTCTCTGTATATGGTCATTTTGGACTCACCTGACATGTAGCTAGATCTCTGTACATGGATATGTTGGACTGATCTGTCATGTAGGTAGCTCTCTGTATATGAACATATTGGACTAGTCTGCTATGTAGCTAGCTCTCAGTATATGGACATGTTGCACTCATCAACCATTTAGCCACCTCTCTGTATATGAACATGTTGCACTTCTCTGTCTTGTGGTGAGCCCTGTAAGTATACACATGTTGGACTTATCTGCCATGTAGATAGTACTCTGTATGTGGACATGTTGGACTACTCTGCCATGTAGGTATCTCTC
The DNA here is from genome assembly GCF_000296735.1 of Chrysochloris asiatica. Lineage (NCBI taxonomy): Eukaryota > Metazoa > Chordata > Mammalia > Afrosoricida > Chrysochloridae > Chrysochloris > Chrysochloris asiatica. The sequence goes on from NW_006409079.1 coordinate 452,628, forward strand.
AGTATATGGAAACGTTGGACTAATCTACCATGTAGGTAGAATCTGTATATGGAAATATTGCAATACTCTAACATGTAGCTAGCTCTCTGTACATGAATCTATTGGACTCTGTACATGGATATGTTGGAATGATCTGCCATGTAGGTAGGTCTCTGTATATGAACATATTTTACTTGTCTGCCATTTAGCTACCTCTCAGTATATGGTAATGTAGGACTCATCAGACATTCACCCAGCCCTCTGTGTATTTATATGTTGGACTCATCTGCCTTGTAGCTAGCCTTTAAATACAAACATATAGGACGCATCTGCCATATAGCTAACTCTTAGTATATGGACATATTGGACTCATCAGCCATGTAGCTAGCTCTCAGTATATGGACATGTTGGAATCATCTGTCATGTAGCTAGTATTCTGTATATGGACATCATGGACTACGCTGTCATTTAACTAGCTCTCAGTATATGGATCCATTAGATTCATCTGTCATGTAACTAGATTCTGTATATGAGCATGTTGGACTCATCAGCCATATAGCCACCTCTCTCTGTATGAACATGTTGGACTCATCTGCCTTGTCAGTAATCCTCTATATATGCACATGTTGGAAACATCTGCCATGTAGCTAGCTCTCAGTAATTGGACACGCTGGACTCATTTGCCATGTAGCTAGTTCTCTGTATATGCACATCTTGGACTAATCTGCCATATAGCTACCTCTCAGTATATGGACATGTTGGACTCATCTGCCATGAAGCTAGAACTCAGTATATGGACATGTTGCACTACTCTGCCATGTAGATACCTCTTCATAGGGACATTTTTGACTCATCTCAAATGTAGCTAGCTCTCTGTGCATGGATTTGTTGGACTGATCTGCAGTGTAGGTAGCTCTCTCTATATGAACAAATTTGACTTTTCTGCCATATAGCTAACTCTCTGTATATGAACCTGTTTGTCTCATCAGCCATGTAACCATCTCTCTGTTTAAGAACATGTTGTGCTCATCTGCCTTGTAGCTAGCCCTTTATATATACACATGTTGGACTCATCTGCCATGTACTAACTCTCAGTATATGGACATGTTGGCCTCATCTGCCATGTAGCTAGAATTCTGTATGTGGAAATGTTGCACTACTCTGCCATGTGTCGAGCTCTCTGTATATCAACATTTAGGACTCGTCGGACATGTAGCTAGCTCTCTGTACATGGATATGTTGGAATCATCTGCCATGTAGGTAGTCTCTGTATATGAACATATTGGACTTGTCTGCCATGTAGCTAGTACTCTGCATATGGACATCTTGGACTACTCTGTCATGGAGCTAGCTCTCAGTATATGGACACATTGGAGTCATCTGCCATGTAGCTAGAAATCTGTATATGAACATATTGGACTTGTCTGCCATTTAGCAAGCTCTCTGTATATGGACATGTTGGAATCATCAGCCATATAGCCACCTCCCTCTGTATGAACATGTTGGACTCTTCTGCCTTGTCACTTGTCCTCTATATATACACATGTTGGCCTCATCTGCCATGTAGCTAGCTTTCAATAATTGGACAGGCTGGACTCATTTGCCATGTAGCTAGTACTCTGTATATGGACTTCTTGGACTACTCAGCCATGTAGCTACCTTTTATTACTTTGTCACGTTGGACTCATTTGTCATGTAGCTAGAACTCTGTATAAGGACATGTTGCACTACTCTGCCATGTGGCTACCTGTGTATATGGTTATTTTGGACTCATCTGCCATGTAGCTAGCTGTCTGTATATGGATATGTTCTACTAATCTGTCTTGTAGGTAGCTCTCTGCATATGGACATGTTGGTCTCATCAGCCATGTAGCCAGCTGTCTGTGTATGAACATGTTGGACTCATCTGCCTTGTAGCTAGACCTGTAAATAGTCAAATGTTGGACTCATCTGTCATATAGTTAACTCTCAGTATATGTACACGTTGGACTCATCTGCCATGTAGCTAGTACTCTGTATATGGATATGTTGAACTCATCTGTCATGAAGCTAGCTCTCTGGATATGGATATGTTGGACTGATCTGCCATGTAAGTAGCTCTCTTTATATGAACATATTGAACTGTTTGTCATGTAGCTAGCTCTCTTTATATGGACATGTTGGACTCATCAGCCATATAGTCACCTCTCTCTGTATGAACATGATGGACTCTTCTGCCTTGTAGCTAGCCCTCCAAATATACACATGTTGGACTCATCTGCAATGTAGCTACCTCTGTATATGGACATTTTGGATTCGAGTGACATGTAGCTAGCTCTCTGTGCATGGATATGTTGGACTGATCTGCCATGTAGTTAAGTCTCTGTATATGAACATATTTGACTTGTCTGCCATGTAGCTAGCTCTAAGTATATGGACATGTTGGAATCATCAGCCATGTAGCTTGCTCTCTTTATATGAACATTTTTATCTCATCTGCCTTGTAGCTAGACCTCTAAATATACACATGTTGGACTCATTTGCCATGTAGCTAGCTCTCAGGATATTGACATGTTGGACTCACCTGCCATGTAGCTATTACTCTGTATATGGACATCTTGGACTACTCTGCCATGAAGCTACCTCACATTTGATCGACACACTGCACTCATCTGTCATGTAGCTTGAACTCTGCATATGGAAATATATTGCACTACTCTGACATGTAGCTAGCTCTCTGTACATGAACATTTTGCACTCGTTTACCATGTAGCTAGCTCTCTGTACTTTGATATGTTTAAATGATCTACCATGTAGGTAGGTCTCTGTATATGATCATATTGGACTTCTATTCCCTGTAGCTAACTCTCAGTACATGAACATGTTGGACAAGTCAGCCATGTTGCCTTCTCTCTCTGTATGAATATCTTGATCTCATCTGCCTTGTAGCTAGCCCTCTAAATATGCAAATGTTGCTAGCCATGTATGCCATGTAGCTAGCTCTCAGGATATGGACATGTTGGACTCATCTGCCATTTAGTTAGTACATTGTATATGGACATCTTGGACTACTCTGCCATGTAGCTACTTCTCATTAGATGGACACATTGGACTCATCTGTCATGTAGCTAGAAGTCTGTATATGGAAATATTGCAGTATCCTGACATTTAGCTAGCTCTCTGTACATGAACATTTTGGACTCGTTTGAATTGTAGCTAGCTCTCAGTACATGGATATTTTGGAATGATCTGCCATGTAGGTAGTTCTCTGTATATGAACACATTGGACTTGTCGGCCATGTAGCTAGCCTTTAAATATACACATACAGGACTCATCTAGTATGTAGCTAACTCTCAATATATGGACATGTTGGATTAATCAGCCATGTAGTTAGTTTTCTGTACATGGATATCTTGGACTACTCTGCTATTTAGCTAGCTCTCAGTATATGGACACGTTGAACTCATCTGCCATGTAGCTAGAATGCTATACATGAACATGTTGGACTCATCAGCAATTTAGCCACCTCTTTCTGTATGAACATGTTGCACTCATCTGCCTTTTCGCTAGTCCTCTATGCATACACATGTTGGACTCATCTACCATGTAGCTAGCTCTCAGTAATTGGACATGCTGGACTCATTTGCCATGTAGCTAGCACTCTTTATATGGACATCTTGGACTACTCTGCCATGTAGCAATCTCTCAGTATCAGAACACGTTGAATTCATCTGTCATGTAGCTAGAATTCTGTATATGGAAATGTTACACTACTCTGCCATGCAGCTAGCTCTCTGTATATGGACATGTTGGACTGATCTGCCATGTAGTTAGAACTCTGTATATGGAAATGTTGCACTGCTCAGCCATGTAGCTAACTCTCTATATATTGACATTTTGGACTCATCTGCCATGTAGCTTGCTCTTTGTGCATGGACACGTTGGACTGATCTGCCATGTAGGTAGCTATCTGTATATGAATGTATTGGACTTATCTGCCATGTAGCTGGCTCTCAGTATATACTCATGTTGGACTCATCAGCCATGGAGCCATCTCTCTCTGTATGAACACGTTGGTCTCATCTTGCTTGTAGCTAGCCCTCTGAATATACACATGTTGGACTCATCTGCCATGGAGTTAATTCTCAGTATCTTGACATGATGGACTCATCTGCCGTGTAGCTAGAACTCTGTGTATGGACATTTTGGACTCGTCTAACATATAGCTAGCTCTCTGTGAATGGATATGTTGGACTGATATGCCATGTAGGGTGGTCTCTGAATATGAACATATTGGACTTGTCTGCCATGTAGCTACCTCTCAGTATATTGATATGTTGGACTAATCAGCCATGTAGCCAGATCTCTGTGTATGTACATGTTGGACTCATCTGCCTTGTTGCTACCCCTCTAAATATACACATGTGGGACAAATCTGCTATATAGCTATCTCTCAGTATGTGGACATGTTATACTCATCTGCCATGAAGCTAACTCTCAGTATATGGACATGTTCTACTCATCTGCCATGTAGCTAGTACTTTGTATATGGACATGTTGCACATCGTTGCCATTTAGCTTACTCTGTATATGGACATTTTGGACTCGTCTGACATGTAGCCAGGTCTCTGTGCATGGATATGTTAAACTGATAGGTCATGAAGGTAGCTCTCTCTATATGAATATACTGGGCATGCCTGCCATGTAGGTAGCTCTCAGTTTATGGACATGTTGGACTCATCTGCCATATAGCTAGTACTCTGTATAATGGACATGTTGGACTCGTCTGTCATGTAGCTAGCTCAGTGCACATGGATATGTTGGAATGATCTGTCATGTATATAGCTCTCTATAAATGAACATATTCGACTTGTCTGCCATGTACCTAGCTCTCTGTATACGGACATGTTGGACTCATCATTCGTGAAGCCAGCTCTCTCTGTATGAACATGTTGGACTCATCTATCTTGTAGCTATCCTTCGAAATATACACAAGTTGGACTCATCTGTCATGTAGGTTGCTTTTAGTATATGGACACGTTGGATTCATCTGCCATGTAGCTAGAACTCTGTATATGGACATGTTGCACTTCTCTGCCATGTAGCTACTTCTGTATATAGTCATTTTGGACTCGTTTGCCATGTAGCTAGCTAGCTCTCAGTATATGGACATGTTGGACACATAAGCAATATAGCCAGCTCTCTCTATATAAATATGTTGGACTCATTTGCCTTATAGCTAGCCCTCTAAATATACACATGTTGGACTCATCTGCTATATAGCTAGCTCTCAGTATATGGACATGTTCGACTCATCTGCTATGTAGCTAGTACTCTGTATATGGATATGTGGGATGAATCTGCCATATAGTTATCTCTCAGTATATGTACATGTAGGACTCATCTGTCATGAAGCTAGAAATCTGTATATGGGAATGTTGCATTACTCTGCCATATAGCTAGATTGCAGTATATGGACACATTGAAATCATCTGCCATGTAGCTAGAACTCTGTATATGGACAGGTTGCACTACTCTGCATTTTTCTACCTCTGAATATGGATATTTTGTTCTTGTCTTACATGTCACTAGCTCTCTGTGCATGGATATGTTGGACTGATCTGCCATGTAGGTAGCTCTCTGTATATGATCATATTGGAATTGTCTGCCATGTAGCTAGCTCTCAGTATATGGACATGGTGGACTCATCAGTCATTTAGCCAGCTCTCTATATATGAACTTGTTGGACTTATCTGCCTTGTAGCTAACTCCCAGTATATGGACACGTTGGACTAATCTGCATTGTAGCTAGTACTCTGTATATGGACATATGTAGCTAGCTCTCTGTGCATTCAAATGTTGGAATACACTTCAATGTAGCTAGCTCTAAGTATATGGACACGTTGGACTCATCAGTTATGTAGTTTGAAGTCAGTATATGGAAATGTTTCACTACTCTGCCATGTAGCTAGTTCTCTGTATATGGACATGTTGTAATCATATGTCATGTAGCTAGAACTCTGTATATGGACATGTTGCACTACTCTGCCACATAGCTACCTCTGTATATGTACGTTTTGGACAAGACTGCCTTGTAGTAAGCTTTCTGTGCATCGATATGTTGAACTGATCTGACATGTATGTAGATATCTGTATATGAACATATTGGATATGTCTGCCATGTAGCTAGTTCTCTGTATATGGACATGTTGGAATGGTCTGCCATGTAGACAACTCTGTCTGTATTAACATGGTGGACACATGTGCCTTGTAGCTAGCCCTCTAAATATACTCATGTGGGACATATCTGCTACATAGCTAACTCTCAGTATATGGACATGTTGGATTTATCTGCCTTGTAACGAACTCTCAGTATACGGACATGATGGACTCATCTGCCATGTATATAGTACTCTGTATATGTACATCTTGGACTACTCTGCTTGCAGTTAGCTCTAAGTATAGGGACACGTTAGACTCATCTGGCATTTAACTAGAACTCTGTATATAAACATGTTGCACGACTCAGCCATGTAGCTACCTCTATTAGGGATATTTTGGTCTTGTCTGACATGTAGCTAGCTCTCTGTGCATAGATATATTGGACTGATCTGCCATGTAGCTAGCTTTCAGTATATGGACATGTTGTACTAATCAGCCATGTAGTAAGCTCTCTAAGTATGAATATGTTGGACTCATCTGTCTTGTAGCTATCCCTCTAAATATACTCATGCTGAATTCATCTGCCATGTATCTAGCTCTTAGTATATGGACATGTTGTACTCATCTGCCATGTAGCTAGTATTCTGTATATGGACATCTTCAACTACTTTGTCATGTAGCTAGATCTCAGTACATGGACAAGTTGGACTTATCTCCCATGTAGATAGCACTCTGTATATGGTCATGTGGCAATACTCTCCATTTTGTTCCTTCTGTATATGGACATTTTGGACTCGTATGATATGTAGCTAGCTCTCTGTGCATGGAAATGTTGGACGGATCTGCCATGTAGGTAGATCTCTGATATGAACCTATTGGACTTGTCTGCCATGGATCTAGCTCTCTGTACATGGATATGTTGGACTGATCTGTTACGTAGGTAGCTCTCTGTATATGGAAATATTGGACTTGTCTTACATGTAGCAAGCTCTCTGTATATGGACATATTGGACTCATCAGCCATGTAGCCAGCTCTCTAAATATACACATGTTGGATTCATCTGCCACGTATCTAACTCTGAGTATATGGACATGTTGGACTAGTCTGTTATGTAGCTAGCTCACAGTATATATACACAAAGGACTCATCTGCCATGTAGCTAGAACTCTGTATATGGAAATGTTGCACTACTCTGCAATGTACCTAGCTCTCTGTATATGCTCAATTTGGACTCGTCTGCCATGGATCTACCTCTCTGTACATGGATATATTGGACTGATCTGTCATGTAGGTAGCTCTCTGCATATGAACATATTGTACTTGTCTTACATGTAGCAAGCTCTCAGTGTATGGACATGTTGGACTCATAAGGCATGTAGCCAGCTCTCTGTGTTTGAACATGTTGGATTCATCTGCTTGTAACTAGACCTGTAAATATTCACATGTTGGACTCATCTACCATGTACCTAATTGTCAGTATATGTACATGTTGGCTAGTATTCTGTATATGGACATGTTGCTAGCATTCTGTATATGGACATGTTGGACTACTCTGCCATGTAGCTAGCTCTCACTATATGGACACATTGGGCTCATCTGCAATGTAGCTAGACTTCTGTACATGGAAATGTTGCACTGCTCTTCCATGTAGCTATCTCATTGTATATGGACACATCGGACTCATCTGCCATGTAGCTAGGACTCTGTATATGAAAATGTTGCACTTCTCTGCCATGTAGCTAGCTCTCTGTATATGGACATTTAGGACTCGTTTGCCATAAAGATAGCTCTTTGTGCATGGATATGTTGGATTGGTCTGCCTTGTAGGTAGCTGCCTGTACATCAACGTATTGGACTTGTGTGTTATGTGGCTAGCTCTCAGTATATGGACATGTTGGACTCAACAGCCATGTAGCCAGCTCTCTCTGTATGAACATGTTGGACTCATCTGCCTTGTAGCTAGCACTCTAAATATACACATGTTGGACTTATCTGTCATATAGCTAACTCTCAGAATACGGACATGTTGGATGCATCTGCCATGTAGCTAGTACTCTGTATATGGACATCTTGGACTATTCTGCCATGTAGCTATCTCTCAGTATATCCACACGTTGGACTCATCTGCCATGTAGCTAGAACTCTGTATATAGCCATGTTGCACTACTCTGCCATGTAGCTACATCTGTATATGGACATTTTGGACTCGTCTGCCATGTAGCTAGCTTTCTGTACATGGTATGTTGGAGCGATCTGCCATGTAGGCAGCTCTCTGTTTATGAACATATTGGACGTGTCTGCATGGAGCTACCTCTCTGTATATGGACATGTTGGACTCATCAGCCATGTAGCCAGCTCTCTATGTTAGAATATGTTGGACCCATCTGCCTTGTATCTAGCCCTCTAAATATATACATGTTGGCCTCATCTGCCATGTACCTAACTCTCAGTATATGGGCATGTTGTTCTCATCTGCCATGTAGCTAGTACTCTGTATATGGGCATGTTGGACTACTCGGCCATGTAGCTAGCTCTCAGTAAATGGATACATTGGACTCATCTCCCATGTAGCTAGAACTCTGTATATGGAAATGTTGCACTACTCTGCCACGTAACTAGCTCTCTGCATATGGACATTTTGTACTCGTCTGCCATGTAGATAGCTCTCTGTACATGGATATGTTGGACTGGTCTGCCACGTAGTTAGCTTCCTGTATATGAACATATTGGACTTGTCTGCATGTAGCTAACTCTCTGTATATGGACATGTTGGACTCATTTGCCATGTAGCTAGAACTCTTTATATGGACATATTCCACTACTCTGCAATATAGCTACCTCTGTATATGTACATTTTAGACCATTCTGCAATGTAGCTAGCTCTCTGTGCATGGATATGTTGAACTGATCTGTCACGTAGGTTGTACCCTGTATATGGACATCTTGAACTACTTGACCATGTAGCTAGCTGTCAGTATATGGACAAGTTTGTCTCATCTGCCATGTAGATAGAACTCTGAATATGGACATGTTGCACTACTCTGCATTTTGTACCTCTATATATGGACATTTTGGACGCTTGCCATGTAGCTAGGTCTCTGATCATGAATATGTTGGGCTGATCTGCCATGTAGGTAGGTCTCTGTATATGAACATATTGGACTTGTCTGCTATGTAGCTAGCTCAGAATATATGGATATGTTGGACTCATCTGCCATGTAGTTAGCCCTCTAAATATACACATGTTGGACTCATCTGCTATATATATCTAACTCTCAGT
>NW_006409079.1:462359-471127 GCF_000296735.1 Chrysochloris asiatica
TGTAAATGGACATGTTGGACTCATCAGTCATGTAGCCCGCTCTTGCTGTATGAACATGTTGGACACTTCTGCCTTGTAGCTTTTGTTGTTAAGTGCCATCGAGTCGGTTCCGACCTGTAGCGACCCTGTACAGAGTTTCCGAGCTAGACCGCTAAATATACACATGATGGACTCAAATGTCATATAGCTTGCTCTCAGTATATCCACATGGTGGACACATCTGCCATGTAGCTAGTACTCTGTACATGGACAAATTGGACTACTCTGCCATGTAGCTAGCTCTCCGTATATGGACAAGTTATACTACTCTGCCATTAGGAACCTCTGTATATGGACATCTTGGACTCATCTGCCATGTACCTAACTCTCTGTGCATTGATATGTTGGACTCATCTGCCATGTATATAGCTCTCTGTATATAAGCATATTGAACTTGTCTGCCATGTAGCTAGTTCTCAGTATATGGACATGTAGTACTCATCAGACATGTAGCCAGCTCTCTCTGTATGAACATGTTAGACTCATCTGCCTTGTAACTAGCCCTCTAAATATATACAAGTTGGAATAATCTGCAATGCAGCTAACTCTCATTATATGCATATGTTGAACCCTTCTGCCATGTAGCTACACTGTATATAGACATCTCAGACAACTCTGCCATGTAGCTAGCTCTCAGTATATGGACATATATGACTCATCTGGCATGTAGCTAGAACTCTGTATATGGACATGTTGCACTACTCTGACGTATCGCTAGTTCACTGTATATGGACATGTTGGACTCATTTGCCATGTAGCTAGAACTCTGTATGTGGAAATGTTACACTATTCTGCCATGTAGCTAGCTCTCTGTATATGGACATTTTGGACTCATCTGCCATGCAGTTAGCTCTCTGTACATGGATGTTTGACTGATCTGCCATGTAGGTAGCTCTCTGTATATGAACATATTGGGTTTATCTGTCATCAGCCATATAGCCAGTTCTCTGTATATGAACAAGTTGAACACATTTGTTTGTAACTAGTCCTCTAAATATACACATGTTGGACTCATCTGCCATGTAGCTAACTCTCAGTATATGGACATGTTGTACTCGTCTTCCATGTAGCTAGTACTCTATATATGGACAGGTTGGAGTACTCTTCCATGTAGCTAGCTCTCTGTACATGGATATGTTGGACTGATCTGAGATGTAGTTAGCTCTCTGTATATGAACATATTGGACTTGTCTGCCATATAGCTTGCTCTCTGTATATGATCATGTTGGACACATCAGACATGTAGCCAGTTCTCTTTGTATGAACATGTTGGACTCATCTGCCTTGTTACTATCCCTGTAAATATTCACATGTTTGACTCATTTGACATGTAGTTAACTCTCAGTATAAGGTAATGTTGGACTTATCTGCCATGTAGCTAGTACTCTGTATATGGACATGATTGACTTGTTTGCCATATAGCAATCTCTCTGTATATGGACATGTTGGACTCATCTGCCATGTAGCTAGTAACCTGTATATGGAAATGTAGCAGCACTCTGTTATGTAGCTAGCTCTCTGTATATGGTCATTTTGGACTGATCTGCCATGTAGCTAGCTCTCTGTACATGGATATGTTGGACTGATCTGTCATGTAGGTAGCTCTCTGTATATGAACATATTGGACTAGTCCGCTATGTAGCTAGCTCTCATTATATGAACATGTTGGACTCATCAACCATTTAGCCACCTCTCTGTATATGAACATGTTGGACTTCTCTGCCTTGTGGCGAGCCCTGTAAGTATACACATGTTGGATTATCTGCTATGTAGCTAGTGCACAGTATATGGACATGTTGGACTACTCTGCCACGTAGCTATCTCTCAGTATATGTAAACGTTGAACTAATCTGCCATTTAGTTAGAACTCTGTATATGGAAATGTTGCACTACTCTGCCCTGTAGCTACCTTTATGTATATGGATATTTTGGACACGTTTGCCATGTAGCTAGCTCTTTGTACATGGATATGTTGGACTGATCTGTCATCTAGGTAGCTCTCTGTATATGAACATATTGATCATGTCTGCCGTGTAGCTGACTCTCAGTATATGGACATGTTGGACTCATCAGCAATGTAGTCAGCTCTCTGTACATGAACATGTTGGACTCATCTTGTTTTGATGGAGCCCTCTAAATATACACATGTTGGACTCATCTACCATGCAGCTAACTCTCAGTATATGGGCATGTTGAACACATCTACCTGTAAAAGAACATGTTGGAATAGTCTGCCATATAGCTAGCTCTCAGTATATGGACAGGTTGTAATCATCTGCCATGTAGCTAGACTTCTTTATATGGAAATGTTACACTACTCTGCCATGTAGCTAGATCTCTCTATACGGACATTTTTGAATCGTCTGCTATGTACACAGCTCTCTGTGCATGGATATGTTGGACTGATCTGCCTTGTAGTTAGCTCTCTGTAAATGAAAATATTAGACTTATCTGCTATGTAGTTAGCTATCTGTATGTGGACCTGCTGGACTCATCTGCCATGTAACTAGAATTTTGTATATGGAAATATTGCACTACTCTTAATTGTAGCTAGCTCTCTGTATATGGACACACTGAACTCATCTTCCATGTAGCTAGAACTCAGTATATGGAAATGTTGCACTAATCTGCCATGTAGCTAGCTTTTTGAATATGGACATGTTGGACTCGTTTGCCAGGTAGCCAGCTCTCTGTACATGGATATGTTCAACTGATCTGCCATGTAGGTAGCTCTCTGTAAGTGAATGTATTGGACTTGTCTGCCATGTAACTAACTCTCTGTAGATGGACATGTTGGACTCATCAGCCATATAGCCAGCTCTCTGTGTTTGAACATGTTGGACTCATCTGCCTTGTAGCTATCTCTCAGAATATGGAAATAGTACTCTGTATATGGAAATGTTGGACTCATCTGCCATGTAGCTAGCTTTCAGTGTATAGACACGTTGGACTCATCTTCCATGTAACTACATCTCTGTGTATGGAAATGTAGCATTACTTTGAACTGTAGCTAGCTCTCTGTATATGGACATTTTGGACTCTCTGTACATGGATATGTTGAACTGATCTGCAATGTAGGTAGTTCTCTGTATATGAAGATATTGGATTTCTCTGCCATATAGGTAGCCTTCTGTATGTGGACATATTGGACTCATCAGCCATATAACCAGCTCTCTGTGTATGAACATGTTAGACTCATCTGCCATGGAGCTAGTACTCTGTATATGGACATGTTTGACTACTCTGCCATGTAGCTTACGTTCAGTATATGGACACATTGGACTCATATGTCACGTAGCTAGAACATTGTATGGAAATGTTGCACAACATTGTATATGGACACGTTGGATTCATCTCCCATGTATCTAGAACTCTGTACATGGAAACATTGCACTACACTGCCATGTAGTTAGCTCTCTTTATACAGACATTTTGTACTCATCTGCGATGTAGCTACCTCTCTTTGCATGGATACGTTGCACTGATCTGCCATGTAGGTAGCTAGATCTCTGTAAATGTATATGTTGAACTGATTTGCCATATAGGTAGCTCTCTGTTTATGAACATATTGCACTTGCCTGCCAAATAGCTAGCTCTTTGTATATGGACATCTTGGACTCATCTGCCATGTATCCAGCTGTCTCTGTATGAACATGTTGGACTCATATGCCTGGTAGATAGCCCTCTAAATATACACATGTTGGACACATCTTTTATGTAGCTAATTCTCAGTATATGGACATGTTGGACTCATCTGCCATGTAGGTAGCATTCAGTGTACGGAACGTTGGACTCATCTGTCATGTAGCTAGAACTCTTTATAAGGAAATGTTGCACTATTCTGCCATAAAGCTAGCTCTCTGTTTATGGACATTTTAGACTCGTCTGCCATGTAGTTAGCTCTCTGTATATGGATATGTTGGACTTATCTACCATGTAGGTAACTTTCAGTTTATGAACATGTTGAACTTTTCTGTGATGTAGCTAGCTCTCTGTATATGGACATGTTGGACTCATCAACCATGTAGACATCTCTCTCTGTATGAACATGTTGTACTCATCTGCCATGTAGCTAGTCCTCTATATATGCCTAGGAAAGACTCATCTGCCATGTAGCTAGCTCTCAGGATATGGACACGTTGGACTCATCTGCTGTGTAGTTAGTAGTCTTATAAGGACAAGTTGTACTACTCTGCCATGTTGCTAGCTCTCAGTATATGGACACGTTGGACTCATCTGCCATGTAGCCTGAATTCTGTATATGGAAATGTAGAACTACTCTGCCATGGAGCTACCTCTGTATATGGACATTTTGGACTCGTCTGCCATGTAGCTGGCTCTCTGTGCATTGCTATATTGGACTGATCTGCCATGTAGGTAGTTCTCTGTATATGAAGATATTGGACTTGTCTAACATGTAGCTAGCTCTCTCTACATGAACATGTTGTACTCATCAGCTATGTAGCCAGCTCTCTCTGTATGAACATGTTGTACTCATCTGATTTGTAACTAGTCCTCTATATATCCACATATTGGACACATCTGCCATGTAGCTAGCTCTCAGTCTATGGACATGTTGTAATCAAGTCATCATGTAACTAGAACTCTTTATATGGAATATTGCACTAGTCTGCCAAGTAGCTAATTCTATGTATATGGACAAGTTTGACTCATCTGCCATTTAGCCAACTCTCTGTATATGAACATGTTGGACCCATCTGCCTTGTAGATAGCCCTCTAAATATACACATGTTGGACACATCTGCCATGTAGGTAACTCTCAGTATATGGACATATTGGACTCACCTGCCATGTAGCTAGAACTCTGTATATGAAAATGTTGCATTACTCTGCCATGTAGCAAGCTCTTTTTATATGGACAAGTTTGAGAAATCTGCCATGTAGCTAGAACTCTGTATATGGAAATGTTGCACTAATTTACCATGTAGCTAGCTCTCTATACATGGATGAGTTGGACTGATCTGACATGTACATACTTCTCTGTATATAAACATATTGGACTTGTCTGCCATGTAGCTAGCTCTCAGTATATGGACATGGTGGACTCATCTGCCATGTAGCTAGTTCTCTGTGTATGAACATATGGGAATCATCTGCCTTGTATCGAGCCCTCTAAATATACACATGTTGGACTCATTTGCCATGTAGCTAGCTCTCAGTAATGATACATGTTGGACTCATCTGCCATGTAGCTAGTTCTCCATATAGGGACATGTTGGATTACTCTGCCATGTAGCTAACTCACAGTATATGGACAAATTGTAGTCATCTGCCCTGTAGCTAGAACACTTTATATGGAAATGTTGCAGTACTCTGCCATGTGGCCAGCTCTCTGTATATGGACATTTTGGACTCGAATGCCATGTAGCTAGCTCTCTGTATATGGACATTTTGGACTCGAATGCCATGTAGCTAGCCCTCTGTACATGGATATGTAGGACTGATCTGTCTGAAGGTAGCTCTCTGAATATGGACATATTTGACATTTTTCTACCTTGTTGCTAGCTCCCTGTTTATGGACATGTTGGACTCATCAGCCATGTCGCCAGCTCTCTGTGTATGAACATGTTGGACTCATCTGCCTTGTATCGAGCCCTCTAATTATACACATGTTGGTCTCATCTACCATGTAGCTAGTACTCTGTATATGAACATGCTGGACTACTCTGCCATATAGCCAGCTCTCAGTACATGGACATGTTGGATTCATCTACCTTGCAGCTAGAACTCTGTATATAGAAATGTTGCACTACACTGCCATGTAGACAGCTCTCTGCATATGAACAATTTGGACTCGACTGCCATGTAGCTAGCTCTCTGCACATGGATATATTGTACTACTCTGCCTTGTAGCTTACTCTCTGTATATGGACATGTTGGACTCATCAGCCATATAGCCAGTTCTCTGTGTATGAACATGTTGGGCTCATGTGCTTTGTACTGGCTCTCAGTATATGGACATGTGGGAATCATCTGCCATGTAGCTAGTACTTTGTATTTGGACATGTTGGTATACTCTTCAGGTTGCTAGAACTCTGCATATGGAAAGGTTGCACTACTCTGCCATATAGCTAGCTCAGTATATGGATATTTTGGACTCATCTGACATGTAGCTATCTCTCTGTACATGGACATATTGGGCAGATCAGCCATGTAGGTAGCTCTCTGTTTATGAACATATTGGACTTGTGTTCCATGTAGCTAGCTCTCAATATATGGACATGTTGGACTCATCACCCATGTAGCCAGCTCTGTGAGTATGAACATGTTGGACTCATCTGGCTTTTGGCTAGCCTCTAAATATACACATGTGGGCTCATCTGCCACGTAGCTAACTATCAGTATATGGACATGCGGTACTCATCAGCCATATAGCCAGCTCTCTGTTTATGAACATGATGGACTCATCTACCTTGTAGCTAGCTCTCAGTACATGAACAGATTGGACTCATCTGCCATGTAGCTTGTCCTCTGTATATTGACATGTTGGACTACTCTGCCATGTAGCTAGGACTCTGTATATGGAAATTTTGCATTAATCTGACTTATACCTATGTCTCAGTATATGGACACGGTGGACTCATCTGCCATGTAGTTAGAACTCTGTATATGGACATGTTTGACTCCTCTGCCATGTAGCTAGCTCTTTCTATATGTACATGTTGGAATAGTCTGCAATGTAGCTTATTCTCTGTACATAAATATGTTGAACTTATTTTCTATGTTTGTAGCTCTCTGTGTATCAACATATTGGACTTTTCTGACATGTAGCTACCTCTCAGTATATGGACACGTTGGACTCATCTGTCATGTAGATAGAAATCTGTATATGGACATTTTGGACTCATCTGCCTTGTATATAGCTCTCTGTGCATGGATATGTTGAACTGATCTGCAATGTAGGTAGCTCCCTGTATATGACCCTATTGGACTTGTCTGCAATGTAGCTAGCTCTCTGTGTTTGGACGTGTTGGACTCATCAGCCATGTAGCCAGCTCTGTCTGTATGAACATATTGGAATTATGTGCCTTGTAGCTAGTCCTCTCTATATATACATGTTAGACTCATCTGCCATGTAGCTAACTCTCGGTATAAGGACATATTGGACTCATCTGCCATGTACCTACTATTCTGTGTATGGATATGTTGGACTACTCAGCCATGTAGCTAGCTCTTAGTATATGGATACGTTGGACTCATCTGATATATAAATAGAACTCTGTATATGGAAATGTTGCACTACTCTGCCATTAAGCTAGATCTCTGTATATGAACATATTAGACATATATGCCATATAGCTAGCTCTCTGTGCATGGCTATGTTAGACTGATCTGCCATGTAGGTAACTTCCTGTATATGACCATATCAGACTTGTCTGCCATGTAGTTAGCACTCTGTATATCGACGTGTTGAACTCATCAGCCATGCAGCTAGCTCCCTCTGTATGGATATGTTGGAATTATCTGCCTTGTACCTAGTCCTCTATATATACACATGTTGGACTCATCTGCTATGTAGCTAATTCACCGTATATGGACATGTTGGACTCATCTACCATGTAGCTAGTGCTCTGTATATGGACATGTTGGACTATTCTTCTATGTAGCTAGCTCTCAGTATAGG
Organism: Chrysochloris asiatica; assembly: GCF_000296735.1. Lineage (NCBI taxonomy): Eukaryota > Metazoa > Chordata > Mammalia > Afrosoricida > Chrysochloridae > Chrysochloris > Chrysochloris asiatica. Next base: position 470,044 of record NW_006409079.1, read on the forward strand.
GACACCCTGAACACATCTGCCATGTAGCTAAAACTCTGTATATGGAAATGTTGCACTACAGTGACATGTAGTTAGCTCTCTGTATATGGACATGTTGGACTCATCATCCATGAAGTCAGCATTCTCTGTATGAACATGTTGGATTCATCTGACTTGTTTCTAAGCCTCGCAATATAAACATATGGAACTCATCTGCCATGTACCTAACTCTCAGTATATGGCTATGTTGGAATCATCTGCCATGTGTGCATGTATATGGTGCACTGATCTGACTTTTAGGTAGCTCCCTGTATATGAACATATTGGATTTGTCTGCTCTGATATTGTAGCTAGCTCTCTGTTTATGGACATTTTGTACTCATCAGCCATGTAGCCAGTATTCTGTATATGGACAGGTTGGACTACTCTACCATGTAGAGTATATGGACATGTTGGACTCATCTTAACTGTAGCTCAAACTCTGGAAATGAAAATGTTGCACTACTCTGCTGTTTGCTAGCTCTCTCTATAGGGAAATTTTGTGTTTGTCAACCATATACCTAGCTCTATGTGCATGGATATGTTGGACTGATCTGCCATGTAGGTAGCTCTCTGTATATGAACATATTGGATTTGTTTGCCCTGTAGCTAGCTCTCAGTATATGTATAAGTTGGACTCATCTGCCATGTAGCTAGAACTCTGTATTTGGACATTTTGGACTTGTCTGAAATGTAACTAACTCACACTATATGAACATGTTGGACTCATCAGTCATAAAGCTAACTGTCAGTATATGGACATGTGGGACTCATCTGCCATGTAGCTACTACTCTGTATATGGACATGTTGGACTACTCTGCCATGAAGCTAGCTCTCAGTATATGGACACATTCGACTTATCTACCATGTAGTTAGAACTCTGTATATGGAAATGTTGCACTAATCTGCCATGTAGCTAGCTCTCTGTATATGGACATGTTGGAATCATCTGCGTTGTAGCTTTTCATCTATATATACACAAGTTGGACTCATATGCCATGTAGCTAACTCTCAGTATATGGACACATTCCATTCATATGCCATGTAGCTAGAACTCTGTATATG
>NW_006409079.1:472002-474246 GCF_000296735.1 Chrysochloris asiatica
TCATGTAGCTAGTTCTCTGCATATGGACATGTTGGACTCATCAGCCCTGTTGCCAGCTCTATCTGTAGGAACATGTTGGACTCATCTGCCATGTAGCTAACTCACTATATGGACATGTTGTACTCTTCTGCCATGTAGCTAGTTCTCTGTATATGGACATGTTGGACTACTGTGCCATGTAGCCACCTCTCAGTATATGGACACGTTGAACTCATCTGCCATGTAGCTAGAACTCTGTATTTGGGCCTTTTGTACTCATCTCCATATAGCTAACTCACGTATATGGACATGTTGGATTCATCTGCCATATGGCTAACTCTCAGTATAGGGACATGTTGGATTACTCTGCCATGTAGCTAGCTCTCAGTATATGAACGCGTTCAACTTATCTACCATGTAGCTAGAACTCTGTATATGGAAATGTTGCATTAGTCTGCCATGTAGATAGCTCTCTTTATATCAACATTTTGGACTCGTCTGCCATGTAACTAGCTTTCTGTGCATGGAAATATTGGAATGATCTGACATGTAAAATGCTCTCTGAATATGAACATATTGGACTCTTCAGTCATGTAGTCAGCTCTCTCTGTATAAACTTATTGGACTCATCTGTCTTGTAGCTAGTCCTCTATATATACACATGTTGTACTCATCTGCCATGTAGCTATCTCTCAGTATATGGACATGTTGGACTCATCTGACATTTAGCTAGTACTCTGTATATGGACATGTTTGACTACTCTGCCTTGTAGCTAGCTCTCTCTATATGGACAAGCTGGACTCATCTGTCATGTAGTGAGAACTCTGTTTATGGAAATGTTGCACTACTCTGCCATGTAGTTAGTTCTCTATATATGGACATTTTGGACTCATCTGACATGACGCTAGCTCTCCGTGCATGGATGTGTAGGAATGATCTGTCATGTAGGTACTTCTCTGTATATCAACTTATTGGACTTGTCTGTCATGTAGCTAGCTCTCTGTATGAACCGTTGGACTCATCCACCTTGTAGCTGGTCCTCTATATATACACATGTTGGACTCATCTGCCATGTAGCTAGCTCTCTGTATGTGAACATATTGGACATCTCTGCCATGTAGCTACCTATCTGTATATGGATATGTCCATCTCATCAGCCATGTAGCCCACTCTCTCTGCATGAATACATTGGATTCATCTGCTATGTAGCTAGTCTTCAATATATAAATATGTTGAACTCATCTCCCACGTATCTAACTTTCAGTATATGGGCATGTTGTACTACACTGCCATATAGCTACTACTGTATATGGACATGATGGACTCATCTGACATGCAACTAGAACTCTGTATATGTAAATGTTGCAATACACTACCATGTACCTAGCTCTCTGTATATGGATATTATCAACTCTTCTACCATATAGCTAGCTGTCTGAGCATCGATATGTTGGACTGAGCTTCCATGTAGGTAGCTCCCTGTATATGAACATATTGGACTTGTCTGCTATGTAGCTAGTTCTCTGTATAATGACATGTTGGACTCATCAGCAATGTAGCCAGCTCTCTCTTTATGAACATGTTGGACTTATCTGCCATGTAGCTAACTGTTAGTATATGGACATGTTGGACTCATCTACCATGTATCTAGTACTCTGTATATGTACATGTTGGATTGCATTGCCATATAGATAACTCTCAGTATATGGACATGTTGTACTCATCTGCCATATAGCTAGTACCCGCTATAGGGACATGTTGCAATACTCTGCCATGTAGCTAGTTCTCTGTATATGGAAATTTTGGACTCGTCTGCCATGAACCTAGCTCTCTGTGCCTGGGTATGTTTGACTGATCTGTCCTGTAGGTAGCTCTCTGAATATGGACATGTTGGACTCATCAGCCATGTAGCCAGCTCTCTCAGTATGAATATGTTCGGCTCATTTGCCTTCTAGCTAGTCCCCTCTATATACTCATGTTGGACTCATCTGTCATGTAGCTGACTCTCAGTATATGGACATTTTTTATTCATCTACTATGTAGCTTCTACTCTGTATATGGACATGTTGGACTACTCTGCCATGGAGGTAGCTTTCAGTATATGGACATGTTGGACTCATTTGCCATGTAGCTAGTACTCTATATATGGACATGTTGGACTATATTGCCATGTAGCTAACTCTCAGTGTATGGACACCTTGGAGTCATCTGCCATGTAATTAGCTCTCTGTATATGAACATATTGGACTTGTCTGCTTTGTACC
>NW_006409079.1:474346-477883 GCF_000296735.1 Chrysochloris asiatica
CAGTATATGGACCTGTTAGACTCATCAGCCATGTAGCTAGATCTCTGTGTATGAACATGTTGGACTCATCAGCCATGTAGCCAGCTCTCTGTGTATGAATATGTTGGATTCATTTGCCTTGTAGCAAGCCCTCTAAATATACACATGTTGGACTCATCTGCCATGTAGTTAACTCTCAGTATATGGACATCTTGGACTTATTTGCCTTGTAGCTAGAACTCTGTATATGGACATGTTTGATTTCTCACCCATGTAGCTAGCTATCAGTATATAGACTCATTGGACTTATCTGCCATATTGCTAGAACTCTGTATATGTAAATGTTGCAATATTTTGCCATGGACCTAGCTCTCTTTATATGGACATTTTGGACTCTTCTGCCATGTAGCTTGCTCTAAATGTATGGATAATTTGGACTGATCTGCCATGTAGGTAGCTCTCTGTATATGGACATATTGGACTTGTCTGCCATGTAGCTAGCTCTTAGTATATGGACAGGTTGGAGTCTCTGTGTATGAACATGATGGTCTCATTTGCCTTGTAGCTCACTCTATGAACATACATATGTTAGACTCATCTGCCATGTAGCTAACTCTCAGTATTTGGACATATTGGACTCATCTGCCATGTAGCTAGAACTTTGTTTATGGACATGCTGGACTACTCTGCCATGTAGTTAGCTCAAACTACATGGATATGTTGGACTCATCTGCCATGTAGCTAGAAATCTGTATATGGAAATGTTGCACTACTCTGTATATGGACATGTTGGTCTCATCTGCCATGTCGTTAGCTCTCTGTGCATGGATACATTGGAATGATCAGCCTTGTAGGTACTTCTCGGTACATAAAAGTTTTGGACTTGTCTGTCATGTATTTAGCTCTCATTATGTGGATATGTTAGATTCATCAGCCATATAGCCAGCTCTCTGTGTAAGAACATGTTGGACTCATCTGTCTTGTAGCTAACTCTCAGTATATGACCAAGTTGAAGTCATCTGCCATGTAGCTAGTACTCTGCATATGGAAATATTGCACTACTCTGCCATGTAGCTAGCTGTCTGTATATGGACGTTTCGTACTCATCAGCCATGTAGCCAGCTCTATCTGTTTGAATATGTTGGACGCATCAACCTTGGGGCTTGTCCTCTATATATACATTTGTTGGACCCATCTGCCATGTAGCTAACTCTCAGTATATGGAGTACTCTACCAGGGAGCTAGCTCAAAGGATATGGACACGTTGGACTCATCTGACATTTAGCTAGAACTCTGCATATGGAAATTTTGCACTTGTCTGCCATGTAGCTTGCTGACTGTAAATGGACATTTTGGACTTGATTGCCATGTAGCTAGCTCTCTGTGCATGAATCTGTTAGACTGATCTGTCAAGTGCATAGCTCTCTGGCTATGAACATATTATACTTGTATGCCATGTAACAGCTCTCAGTAAATGGACATGTTGGTCTCATCAGCCATGTAGCCAGCTCTCTGTGTACGAACATGTTGGACTCATTTGCCTTGTTGGACTCATTTGCCATCTAAATATACACATGTTGGACTCATCTGCCATTTAACTAACTCTCAGTGTATGGACAACTTGGACTTATCTGCCATATAGCTAGAACTCTGTATATTGACATTTTGGACTTGTCTGCCATGTAACTAGCTTTCTGTAAATGAATATTTTGGACTGATCTGCCATGTAGGTAGCTCTCTGTATATTAACATATTGGATTTGTCTGCCATGTAGCTAGCTCTCAGTATATGTACACGTTGGACTCATCAGCCATGAAGTCAGATCTCTCTGTATGAACATGTTGGACTCATCTGCCTTGTAGTTAGTCCTCTATATATACACATGGTCAACTCATCTGCCATGTAGCTAATTCTCAGTATATGGAAATGTTGGACTCATCTTCCATGTAGCTAGTACTCTGTATATGGAATTTTGGACGACTCTGCCATGTAGCTATCTGTCAGTATATGGAAACGTTGCAACCATCTGCCATGTAGCTAGCTCTCTGTATAAGGACGTTTTGGACTTGTCTGCCATGTAGCTAGCTTTCTGTATATGGACACGTTTGACTCATAAGCCATGTTGACAGCTTTCTGTATGAACATGTTGGACTCATCTGTCTTGTAGCTAACCCTCTAAATATTCACATGTTTGACTCATCTGTCATGTAGCTAACTCTCACTATATGGACATATTGGACTCATCTGCCATGTAGCTAATACTCTGTAAATGGTCATGGTGGACTACTCTGCCATTTAGATAGCTGTTTGTATATGGACACGTTGGACTCAACTTCCATGTAACAATCTCTCAGTATATGGATATGTTGGACTTATCTGCCATGTAGCTAGAACTCTGTATATGGAAATGTTGCATTACTCTACCATGTAGCTAGCTCTCTTTATATGGACATTTTGGACTCTTCTGTCATGTAGCTTGTTCTCTCTGCATGGATATGTTGGACTAATCTGAAAAAATATGTTGCTCTCTGTATATAAATATATTGGACTTGTCTGCCATGTATCCAGCTCTCTCTGCATGAACATGTTAGGGTCATCAGACATGTATCCAGCTCTCTGTACATGAACATGTTGGACTCATCAGTCTTGTTGCAAGTTCTCTATATATACACATGTTGAAATCATCTGCAATGCAGCTAACTCTAAGTATATGGACATGTTGGACTCACCTGCCATGAAGCTAGTACTCTATATGGACATGATGGACGATACTGCCATGTAGCTTGCTGTCAGTTTAGACATGTTGGAATCATCTGCCATGTAGCTAGCTCTCTGTATATGGACATGTTGGACTCATCAGCCATGTAGCCAGCTCTCTCTGTATGAACATATTTGACTCATATGTCTCATAGCTAGTAGTCTATATATACACATGTGGACTTATATGCCATGGAGCAAATTCTCAGTGTAAGGACATATTGGACTCATCTACCATGTAGCTAGTACTCTGTATATGAAAATGTTGGACTTTTCTGCCACGTAGTTTGCTCTCAGTTTATGGACACTTTGGACTCATCTGCCATGTAGCTAGTACTCTGTATATAGAAATGTAGGACTTCTCTGCCATTTTCTAGCACACTCAGTATATGGACTCTTGGAACTCATCTGCCATGTAGCTAGAACTCTGTATACGGAAATGTTGCACTACTCTGAAATGTGGTTAGTTCTCTGTATATGGACATTTTTGGACTCATCTGCCATGTAGATAGCTTTCTGTGCATGGATATGTTGGAATGATCTGCAATGTAGGTAACTCTATGTATATGAATATATAGCACTTGTCTGACAGGTAGCTAGCTCTCTTTATATGGACATGTTGGAGTCATCAGGCATGTAGCCACCTCTCTCTGTATGAACACATTGGTCTCATCTGCCTTGTAGGTAATTCTCTCTATATAGACATGTTGGACTCATCTGCCATGTAGCTAACTCTCAGTATATGGACATGTTGGACACATTTGCCATGTAGATATTACTCTGTATATGGACATGTTGGAT
>NW_006409079.1:477983-482494 GCF_000296735.1 Chrysochloris asiatica
TGTTGGATTACTCTGCTAGGTAGCTAGATCTCACTATATGGACACATTGGACTCATCAGCCATTTAGCTAGTACTGTATATATGAAAATGTTGGATGACTCTTCCATGTAGCTAGCTGTCAGTATATGAACACATTGGAATCATCTGTCATGTTGCTAGCTCTCTGTATATGGACATTTCGGCCTTCTGCCATGTAGCTAGCTCTCTGTATAGGGACATGTTGGACTCATCTACCATGTAGTTGGCTCTCAGTATACGGTCACGTAGGACTAATCTGCCATGCAGTTAAAACTCTGTATATGGAAATATTGCACTTCTCTGCCATGTAGCTAGCTACCTGTATATGAACATTTTGGACTTGTCTTCCATGGAGCTAGCTCTCTGTGCATGGATATGTTGTACTGATCTACCATGTAGGCATCTCTCTCTCTATGAACATATTGAACATATCTGCCATGTAGCCAGCTTTCTCTGTACAAAGATGTTGGACTCATCTTCCTTGTTACTTGTTGTTGTTGTTAAGTGCCATTGACTCGGTTCCAACCCATAGTGACATTGTACAGGGTTTCCAAGGGTGTCAATCTTTACGGGAGTAGAAAGCCTCATCTTTCTCCAGCGGAGCGGCTGGTAGTTTCAAACGGCTGACCTTTGGGTTCGCAGCACGATTCGTAACTACTACGCTACCAGAGCTCCTAGTCCACTATATATACACCTCTTAGACTTAACGCCATGTAAGTAACTCTCAGTACATAGACTTTTTTGACTCATCTGCCATGTAGCTATCATTCTGTATATTGACATGATGGACTATTCTGCCTTGCAACTAGCTCTAATTATATAGACAGGTTGAACTCATATGGTATGTAGCTAGAACTCTGTATATGGATATGTTGCACTTCTCTGCCATGTAGCTAACTCTCTGTATATGAACATATGAGACATGTATGCCATGTAGATTGTTCTCAGTATATGGACATGTTGATTCATCAGCCATGTAATCAGCTCTCTGTGAATGAACATGTTGGACTCATCTGCCATGTAGCTTACTATCAGTATATGGACATGTTTGACTCACCTGCCATGTTGCTAGTACTTTGTATATAGACATATTACGCTATTCTGCCATGTAGCTAGCTCTCAGTATAAGGACACTTTGGACTCATCTTCCATGTAGCTAGAATTTCATATATGGAAATGTTGCTCTACTTTGCCTTGTAGCTAGCTCTCTGTATATGGACATTTAGGACTAGTCTCTCATGTAGCTAGCTCTCTGTGCATAGATAGTTTGGACTGATCTGCCATGTAGGTAGCTCCCTGTATATGAACATATTGGATTTCTCTGCAATGTAGCTAGCTTTCTAAATATAAACATGTTGGAATCATCTGCCACGTTGCTAACTCTCAGTATATGGACATATTGAACTCATCTGCCATGTAGACAGACGAGTCCAAAATATTCATATACAGAGGTAGCTACATGTCAGAGTAGTGCAACATGTCCATAAACAGAGTTCTAACTACATGGCAGATGAGTCCAACATGTCCATATACAGAATACTAACCACATGGCATATGAGTCCAACATGTGTTTATATAGAGGACTAACTAAAAGGCAGGTGAGTCCAACATATTCATACACAGACAGTTGGCTACATAGCTGATAAATCCAACATATACATATACAGAGAGCTAGCTATATGTCAGAGTTGTGAAACATTTCCATATACAGAACTGTAGCTACATGGCAGATGAGTCTAAAGTTTCCATATACTGAGAGCTAGCTACATGGCACAGTAGTTCAACATGTATATGTACATAGTACTAGCTACATGGCGGATGAGTCCAACATGGTCATACACAGAGAACTGTCTAGATGGCTGATGGGTCCAACATGTCCATATAGCAGACAAATCCAATATGTTCCTATAGAGAGATCAACTTACATAGTAGATCAGTCCAACATATCCATGTACAGAGAGCTAGCTAAATGGCAGACTAGACCAAAATGTCCATATACAGAGAGCTGTCAATGAGGCAGAGTAGTCAACATTTTCATATACAGAGTTCTAGCTTCATGCCAGAAGAGTCAATCATGTCCATATACAAAGAGCTAACTGCATGGCAGAGAAATGCAACATTTCCATATACAGAGTTCTAGCTACATGTCAGATGAGTCCAATGTGTCCATGTACTGAGAGCTAGCTACATGGCAGAATAGTCCAACGTGTACATATACAGAGTTCTACCTACATGGCTTATGAGACCAACATGTCCATAAACTGAAAGTTAGCTACATGGCAGAAGAATCCAACATGTGTATATTTAGAGGGCAAGCTACAAGGCAGATGAGTTCAACAGGATAATACACAGAGAGCTGTCTACATGGCAGATGAGTCCAACATGTACATATACTGAGTGTTAGCAACGTGGCAAATGAGTCCAACATGTGTAAATTAAGAGGGCTAACTGCATGGCAGACAAGTCCAATATCTTCCTATACAGAGAGCTACCTACATGGCAAATCAGGCCAACATATCCATGCAGAGAGAGCTAGCTACATGGCAAACGAGTCCAAAATATCCATATACAGAGAGCTAGCTACATAGAAGAGTAGTGCAACATTTGCATATACAGAATTCTAGCTACATGGCCCATGAGTCCAACATGTCCATATACGGAGATGAGCTGGTTCCATGGCAAAATAGTTCAATATTTCCATATACAGAGATCTAGATACATGGCGGATGAGTCCAATATGTCCATATACAGAGAGCTACCTACATGGCTGAGTAGTCTAACATGTCCAACATGTGTATCTTTAGAAGGCTAGGTACTAGGCAGATTAGTCCAAAATGTCCATATACAGAGAGCTAGCTACATGGCAGAGTAGTGCAACATTACCATATACAGATTTCTAGCTACATGGCAGAGAAGTCCAACGTGTCCATATACTGAGAGATAGCTAAATGGCACAGCAGTCCAACATGTCCATATACAGAGTACTAGCTATATAGAAGAGGAGTCTAACATGGCCATATTCTGAGAGATAGATACATGGCAGATGAGTCCAACATGTGTATATTTAGAGGGATAGCTACAAGGCAGATGAGTCCAACATGTTCATACACAGACAGCTGGCTACATGGCTGATGAGTCCAAAAAGTCCTTATACAGAGAGCTAGCTTCATGGCAGAGTAGTGCAACATTTCCATATACAGGATTCTAGCTACAAGGAAGATGAGATCAACATGTTCATGTACAGAGAGCTAGTTACATGGCAGAGTGGTGCAACATTTCAATACAGAGTTCTAGCTTCATGGCAGATGAGTCCAATGTGTCCATATACTGAGAGCTACATGGCAGACAAGTCCAATATCGTCATATACAGAGAGCTAACTACATAACAGATCAGTCCATCATTTCCATGTACAGAGTGCTAGTTACATGGTAGATGAGTACAAAATGTTCATATACAGAGCGCTAGCTCCATGGCAGAGTAGTGCAACATTTCCATATACAAAATTGTAGCTACTTGGCAGATGAGTCCAAGTGTCCATATACAGACAGTCAGGTACATGGCAGAGTAGTGCAACATTTCCTTATACAGAGTTCTAGCTATATGTCAGAGTAATCCAACGTTTTCATATACTGAGAGCTAGCTAATTGTCAAAGTAGTCCAACATGTCCATATACCGAGTACTAACTACATGGTTGATGAGTCCAACATGTCCATATTCTGAGAGTTAGCTAAATGGGAGATGAGTCCAACATGTGTATATTTATAGGGCTAGCTACAAAGCAGATGAGACCAACTTGTTCATACACAGAGAGCTGGCAACATGGCAGATGAGTCCAAAATGTTCATATACAGCACACTATTTACATGGCATATCAGTCCAACATATCCATGCAGAGAGCTAGCTTCATAGCTGACAATTCCAAAACGTCCATATACAGAGGGCTAGCTACATGGCAGAGCAGTGCAACATTTCCATTTACAGAGTTCTAGTCACATGGCAGATGAGTCAACATGTCCATATACTGAGAGCTAGCTATATGGCAGAGTAGTCCAACATGTCCATATACAGAGTACTAGCTACATGACAAATGAGTTCAACAAGACCGTATACTGAGAGTTAGCGACATGGCAGATGAGTCCAAAGTGTCCATATACTGAGAGCTAGCTACATTGCAGAGTAGTCCAACATGTCCTTATTTGGTGTGCTAGCTACATGGCAGATGAATTCAACATGTACATATACTGAGAGTTAGCTTCATGGAAGATGAGTCCAACATGTGTATATTTAGAGGGCTAGCTACAAGGCAGATGAGACCAACTTGTTCATTCACAGAGAGCTGGCTACATGGCAAATGAGTCCAACGTATGAATATTTAGAGGGCTAGCTACAAGGCAGACAAGACCAATATCTTCATATACAGAGAGCTAACTACATATACTCTGGTAGCGTAGTGGTTACGAATCGGGCTGCGAACCTTAAGGTCAGCGGTTC
>NW_006409079.1:483024-483606 GCF_000296735.1 Chrysochloris asiatica
TCTGAGAGTTAGCTAAATGGGAGATGAGTCCAACATGTGTATATTTAGAGAGCTTGCTACAAAACAGATGAGACCAACTTGTTGATACACAGACAGCTGGCTACATGGCAGATGAGTCCAATATGTTCATATACAGAGAGCTATCTACATGGCAGATTAGTCCAACATATCCATGCAGAGAGCTAGCTTCATGGATGAAGATTCCAAAATGTCCATATACAGAGAGCTAGCTACCTGGCAGAGCAGTGCAACATTTCAATACAGAGTTCTAGCTTCATGGCTGATGAGTCCAACGTGTCCATATACTGAGAGTTAGCTACATGGCAGAGTAGTCCAATATATCCGTATACAGAGTACTAGCTACATGGCAGTTGAGTCTAACATTTGTATATATAGAGCATGAACTACAAGGCAGGTGAGTCCGGCATTCTCATACACAGAAAGCAGACTACATGGCTCATGAGTCCAACATGTCCATATACTGAGAGCTAGCTACATGGTAGACAAGTCCAATATGTTCATATACAGAGAGCTACCTACATGGCAGATCAGTTCAGCATATCCATGCACAGAGAGCTATCT
>NW_006409079.1:484346-494968 GCF_000296735.1 Chrysochloris asiatica
CAGCTACAAGCCAGATGAGTCCAATATGTTCATACACAGAGAGCTGGCTACATGGCAGATGAGTCCACCATGTCCATAAGCTTTACGTTAGCTACTTGGTAAATGAGTCCAACATATGTATATTTAGAGGCTTAATTATATGGCACACAAGTCCAATATCTTCATATACAGAGAGATACCTACATGCCAGATCAGTCTAACATATCCATGCACAGAGAGCAATCTACATGGCTGACAATTCCAAAATGTCCATATTCAGAGAACTAGCTACATGGCAGAACAGTGCAACATTTCCATATACAGAGTTCTAGCTACATGGCAGACGACTCCAACATGTCCATGTACAGAGAGCTAGCTACATGGCAGAGTAGTGCAATCGTTCCATATACAGAGTTCTAGCTACATGACATCTCAGTCCAGCTTGTCCATATAATGAGAGTTAACTACATGGAAGATGAGTCCAACATATGTATATTTAGAGGGCTAGCTATAAGGCAGATGAGTCCAACATGATCATACAGAGAGAGCAGGCTACATGGCAGATGAGCCCAACATGTGTATGCACTTAGTGTTAACTACTTGGTAGAAGAGCCCAACATATGTATATTAAGAGGGCTAACTACATGGCAGACAAGTCCAATATCGTCATATACAGAGAGGTACCTACATAACAGATCAGTCCAACATGTCCATGTACAGAGTGCTGGATTACTGGCAGACGAGTCCAAAATGTCCATATAAAAAGATCTAGCTACATGGCAGAGTAGTGCAACATTTCTATATACAGAGTTCTAGCTATCTGGCAGATGAGTCCAATGTGTCCATATAGAGAAAGCTAGATACATGGCAGCATATTCCAACATTTCCATATACAGAGTTCTAGCTAAATGGCAGAGTAGTTCAATGGGTCCATTTATGAGAGCTAGATACATAGCAGAGTATTCCAACATGTCCATATGCATAGTACTATCTACATGGCAGATGACTCCACTACGGTCATATATGGAGAGCTACCTACATGGCAGATCAATCCAACATATCCATGCAAAGATTCCAAAATGTCCATACACATACAGCTAGCTCTATGGCAGACAATTCCAAAATGTCCATACACATAGAGCTAGCTGTATGGCAGAGGAGTCCAATATGTCCATAAGCAGAGTACTAGCTACATGCCAGAGTAGTGCAACATTTCCATATACAGAGTTCTAGATACATGGCAGAGTAGTCCAACGTGTCCATATACTGAGAGCTAACTAAATGGCAGAGTCGTCAAACATGTCCATATACAGAGTACTAGCCACATGGCAGATGAGTCCAACATGTCCATATTCTGAGAGATAGATACATGGCAGATGTGTACAACATGTGTATATTTAGAGGGCTAGCTACAAGGCAGATGAATCCAGCATGTTCATCCACAGACATTTGGTTACATGGCTGATGAGTCCAAAATGTCCATATAAAGAGAGCTAGATACATGGCAGAGTTGTGCAACATTTCCATATACAGGGTTGTAGCTACATGGCAGATGAGATCAATGTATCCATATACAGAGAGTTAGCTACAATGCAGAGTAGTGCAACATTTCCATATACAGAGTTCCAGCTACATGGCAGATGAGTCCAAGGTGTGCATATTCTAAGAGTTGGCTACATGGCAGAGAAGTCCAACATGTCCATACATGGAGTTCTAGCTACAAGGCAGATAAGTCCAACATGAGTATATACAGAGGTTGAGCTACATGGCAGGTGAGTCCAACATTCTCATTCACAGAGAGCAGGCTACATGGCTGATGTGTCCAAAATGTCCTTATACTGAGAGCTAGCTACATGGCAGACAAGTCCAATATGTTCCTATACAGAGAGCTACCTACATGGCAGATCAGTTCAACATATCCATGCACAGAGAGCTAGCTACATGGCAGATGAGTCCAAAATGTCGATATAAAGAGAGCTAGCTCTATAGCAGAGTAGGCCAAAATGTCCATATACAGAGGACTAGCTACATGGCAGAGTAGTGCATCATTTCCATATACAGAGTTCTTGCTAAATGGCAGAGTAGTCCAACGTGTCCATATACTGAGAGTTAGCTAAATGGCAGAGTAGTCAATCATGTCCATATACAGAGTACTAGCTACATGGCAGAAGAGTCCAACATGTCCATATACTGAGAGCTAGTTACATGACAGAGTAGTCCAACATATGCATATACAGAGTACAAGCTTTATGGCAGATGAGTCCAACATGTTCATACACAGAGAGCTGGCTACATGGCTGATGAGTCGAACATGCCCATATATGGAAAGCTATCTATGTGGCAGACAAATCCAATATGTTCATATACAGAGAGCTACCTATATGGCAGATCTTTCCAACATATACGTGCAATGGCAGAGTAGTGCATCATTTCCATATCCAAAGTTCTATCTACATGGCAGATGACACCAACATATCCATATACTGATAGCTTGCTACATGGCAGATTAGTCCAAAATGTCCATATGCAGAGTAATAGCTACATGGCAGATAAATCCAAAGTATCCATATATGAAGAATTAGCTACATGTCAGATGAGTCCAACATGTGTATATATAGAGGACTAGGTACAAGGCAGATGAGTCCAACATGATCAAACAGAGAGATGACTACATGGCTGATGAGTCCAACATGTCCATATACAGGGAGCAAGCTACATGGTGGGCATGTCCAATATGTTCATATTCAGAGAGCTAGCTACATGGAAGAGTAGTGCAACATTTCCATATAAAGAGCTCTAGGTACATGGCATAGGAGTTCAAGGTGTCCATATACTGAGAGCTAGCTACATGGCAGAGTAGTCCAACATGGCCTAATACAGAGTATTAGATACATGGCAGATGAGTCCAATATGTCCATGTGCTTAGAGTTAGCAACATGGCAGATGACTCCAACGTGTTCATACAGAGAAAACTGGCTAACTGGGAGATTAGTCCAACATGCAGAATAGTGCAAAATTTCCATATACACAGTTATAGCAAATGGCAGATGAGTCCAATGTGTCCCTATACAGAGAACTAGCTACATGGCAGAGTAGTGAAAAATATCCATATAGAGTTCTAGCAAATGGCAGATGAGTTCAGTGTATCCCTATACAGAGAGCTAGCTACATGGCAGAGTTGTCCAAAATATTCAAATACAGAGTTCTAGCAAATGGCAGATGATTCCAACATGTCCATATACTGAGAGTTAACTACATGGCAGATAAGTACAACATGTGTATATATAGAGGACTACCTACAAGGCAGATAATTCCAACATGTTCATACAGAATGACCTGGCTACATGGCTGATGAATCCAATATGTGTATATATAAAGGACTAGCTACAAGGTAGATGAGTCCCACATTTCATACAGAGAGAGCTGGCTACCTGGGAGATCAGTCCAACATGTCCATATACTGAGAGCTAGCTACATGGCAGCAAATTCCAATATGTTCATATACAAAGAGGTAGCAACATGGCAGATCAGTCCAACATATCCATGCACAGATAGCTAGCTACATGTCAGATGAGTCCAAAATGTCCATATACAGAGAGCAAGCTACATGGCAGAGCAGTGCATTTCCATATACAGAGATCTAGCTACATGGCAGATGCGTCCAACCTGTCCATATACTGAGACCTAGCTACATGGTCGAGTAGTCCAATATGTCCATATACAGATTACTACCTACATGGAAGATGAGTCCAAGATGTCCATATACTGAGAGCTAGCTTCATGGCAGATGAATCCAATATGTGTATATATTGAGGAGTACCTACAAGGCAGATGAGTCCAACACAATCATACAGAAAGCTTGTTAGATGGCAGATGTGTCCAACATGTCATTACACTGCAAGCCAGCTACATGGCAGACAAGTCAAATACGTTCCTATACAGAGAGCTACCTAAAAGTCAGATCAGTCCAACGTATCCATGCACACAGACCTAGCTACATGGCATACGAGTCCAAAATATCCATATACAGAGAGCTAACTACATGGCTGAGTAGGGCAAAATTTCCATATACAGAGTTCTAGCTACGTGGCAGATGAGTCCAAAGAGTCCATATACTGAGAATTAGCTACACGGCACATGAGTCCAACAAGTGTATATATAGAGCCGTAGCTACAAGGCAGATGAGTCCAACATGTTCATACAGAGACAGCTGGCTGTATGGCTGATGGGTCCAAAATGTCCATATACAGAGAACAAGCTACATTGTTGACATGTGCAATATGTTCAAATACAGAGAGATACTTACATGGCATATCAGTCCCACATATCCAGGCACAGAGAAATAGCCACATGGCAGAAAAGTCCAAAATATCCATATATAGAGAGCTAGCTACATGGCAGAGTAGTGCAACATGTCATATGCAGAGTTCTAGCTACATGGCAGAAAAGTCAAACGTTTCCATATTCAGATATCTAGCTACATAGCAGAATAGTGCAACATTTCCATACACAGGGTCCTAGCTATATGGTAGATGTGTCCAACGTGTCCATATACTGAGAGCTAGCTACATGGTATAGTAGTGCAACATTTCCGTATATAGAGTTCTAGCTACATGGCAGATGAGTCCCACATGTCCATATATTGAGGGTTAGCTACTTGGCAGATGAGTCCAACATGTGTATATATAGAGGACTAGCTACAAGGCAGATAAGTCCAACATGATCATACTGAGAGAGCTGGATACAAGGCTGATGAGTCCAATATGTCCATTTACAGAGAGCTACTACATGGCATACAAGTCCAATATGTTCATATACAGAGAGCAACTTACATGGCAGTTCAGTCTAACATATCCATGCACAGAACTAGCTACATGGCGGACTAGTCCAAATGTCCCTAAACACAGATAGCTACATGGTAGTGTAGAGCAACATGTCCACATACTGAGTTCTAGCTACATGGCAGATGAGTCCAACGTGTCCATATACTGAGTGCTAGCTACATGGTATAGTAGTCCAAGATGTACATATACATAGAGCTAGTTATATGGCAGATGAGTCCAACATATCCAAGTACAGACAGGTAGTTACATGGCAAAGTAGTGCAATATTTCCATATAAAGGGTTCTAGCTATATGGCAGATGAGTCCAACGTTTCCATATAGTGAGAGCTAGCTACATGGCAGAGTAGTGCAACATTTCCATAAACAGAGTTCTAGCTACATGGCAGATTAGTCCAACGTGTCCATCTCCTTAGAGCTAGCTGCATGGCAGAGTTTTCCAACATGTACATATACAGAGTTCTAGCTACATGGCAGATGAGTCCATCATATCCATGTACAGAGAGGTAGCTACTTGGCAGACGAGTCCAAAATATCCACATCCAGAGAGCTAGCTACATGGCAGATGAGTTCAACGTGTTCATATACTGAGTGCTAGGTACATGGCAGAGTAGTCCAACATGTTCACATATAGAGTACCAGCTATATGGCAGATGAGACAACATGTACATATACTGAGAGCTAGCTACATGGCAGATGAGTTTATCATGTATATAGAGAGATGAGTAGCTACAAAACAGATGAGTCCAACAAGTTCATACAGAGAGAGCTGGATACATGTTTGAGGAATCCAACATGTCCATATACTGAGAGCTAGCTACATGGCAGAGTAGTAGAACATTTCCATATACAGAGTTTGAACTACATGGCAGATTAGTCCAACATGTCCATATACTGAGAGCTAGCTACATGGAAGATGAGTCCAACATGTGTATATACAATTGACTAGCTACAAGGCAGATGAGTCCAACATGTTCATACAGAGAGAGCTGGCTACCTGGCTCCTGAGTAAAACATGATCATATACAGAGAGCTAGATACATGTCAGACAAGTCCAATATGTCATATACAGAGAGCTACCTACATGCCAGATCAGTCCAACATATAAATGCACAGAGAGCCAGCTATATGGCAGATAAGTCCAAAATGTCCATATACAGAGAGGAGTCCAAGATGTCCATATACAGAGAGCAAACTTCATGGCAGAGTAATGCAACATTTCCATATATAGATTTCTAGCTACATGGCAGATGAATCCAACATGTCCATATAATGAGAGATAGCTACATGGCAGAGTAGTCCAACATCTACCTATACAGAATATTAGCTACACGGCAGAAGAGTCCAAAATGTCCATATACTGACAGTTAGCTATAAAGCAGATGAGTCCAACATGTGTATATGTAGAGGAACAGCTACAAAGGAGATGAGTCCAACATGTTCATTCACATAGTGTGGGCTAGATGATTGATGAGTCCAATATCTCCATATACAGAGTTAGCTACATGGCAAACAAGTCAAATATGTTCATATACAGTGGGTTACCTACATGGCAGATCAGTCGAACATATCCATAGACAGAGAGCTAGCTATATGGCAGATGAGTCCAAAATGTCCATATACAGAGAGCAGTCCAAAATGTCCATATACACAGAGGAAGCTTCATGGCAGAGTAATGCAACATTTCCATATACATATCCCTATAAAGAGAGCTTGCTATATGGCAGACAATTCCAATAACTTCATATACAGAGAGCTACCTACATGGCATATGAGTCCAACGTGTCCCTATAAAGAGAGTTTTCTTCATTGTAGATTAATCCAACATGTGTATATTTAGAGGCCTAGCTACAAGGCAGATGAGTCCATAATGTTCATACACAGAGAGCTAGCTACATCGCAGATGAGTACAACACGTCCGTATACTGAGAGTTAGCTACATGGTAGAGGAGTAAAACATGTGAATATTTAGAGGGCTAGATGCAAGGCAAATGGATCCAACATGTTCATACAGAGAGAGCTACATGGATGATGAGTCCAACATGTCTATATACTGAGAGTTAGCTGCATGGCAGATGAATCCAACATGTGGATACTTACAAGACTAGCTACATGGCAGACAATTCCAATATCTTCATGAACAAAGAGCTACCTACATGGCAGATCAGTCCAACATATCCATGCACAGAGAGCTAGCTACATGACAGATGGGTCCAAAATATCCATATACAGAAGTAGCTACATGGCAGAGTAGTGCAACATTTCCATATACAGACTTGTAGCTTCATGGTCGATGAGTCCAACGTGTCCATATACCGACAGCTGACTACATGTCAGAGTAGTCCAACATGTCCCTATGCAGAGTACTAGCTACATGGCAGACAAGTTCTGTATGTTCATATACAGAGAGTTACCTACATGGCAGATCAGTCCAACATATCCATGTACAGAAAGCTAGCTACATGGCAGACGAGTCCAAAATGTCCATATAGAGAGAGCTAGCTACCTGGCAGAGTAGTGCAACATTTCCATATATAGAGTTCCAGCTGAGGTTATGAATCAGGATGCAAACCCTAAGGTCAGTGGTACGAAACTACCAGACTCTCCGCAGGAGAAAGATGAGGCTTTCTACTGTCGTAAAGATTTACACCTGCGGAAACCCTGTACAGGGTCGATATCGGTGAGAACCGACTCAATGGCACTGAACAATAACAATAACAGCTACATTGCAGATGAGTCCAGCATGTCCATATACTGAGACATAGCTGCATGACAGATGAGTCCAACATGTGTATATTTAGAGGGCTTGCTACAAGGTATATGAGTCCAACATGTTCATACACAGAGAGCTGGCTACATGGCTGATGAGCCTAACATGACCATCTACTAAAAGCGAGATAAATGACAGAAAAGTCGAATATGTTAATATACAGAGAGCTGCCTACATGGCAAATCAGTCCAACATATCCATGCACAGAGGGCTATCTACATTACAGACGAGTCCAAAATGTCCTTAAACAGAGAGCTAGCTACATGGTAGAGTAATGAAACATTTTCATATATAGAGTTCTAGTAACATGGCAGATGAGTCCAATGTGTCTATATACTGAGAGCTAGCTACATGGCAAAGTAGTGCAACATTTCCATTTACAGGCTTCTAGCTACATGGCAGATGAGTCCAACGTGGCCATATACTGAGAGCTAGCTACATGGCAGAGTAGTGCAACATTTCCATATACAGAGTTCTAACTACAAGGCAGATGAGTCCAACAAGTCCAAATACAGAGAGCTAGCTACATGGCAGAGTAGTGCAACATTTCCATATAAAGAGGTCTAGCTACATGTTAGATGAGTCCAAAGTGTCCATGTACTAAGAGCAAGATACAAGTCATTTGAGTGCAACATGTTCATACAGAGTAAGATGGACACATGGCTGTTGAGTCCAACATGTGCATATACTAAGAGTTGGCTACATGGCAGACAAACCCAATATGTTAAAATACAGAGAGCTACCTACATGACATATCAGTCCAAAATATCCATTTAAAGAAAGTAGCGACATGGCAGACAAGTCCAAAATGTCCATATACAAAGAGCTAGCTCCATGGCAGAATACTGCAATATTTCCATAAACAGAGTTCTAGCTACTTGGCACATGAGTCCAACGTGTCCAAATACATACAACTAGCTACATGGCAGAGTATTGCAACATTCCCATATACAGAGTTCTAGCTCCATGGCAGATGAGTCCAACTTGTCTATATACTGAGAGGTAGCTACATGGCAGGGTAGTACAACATGTACATATACAGAGTACTAGCCACATGTCAGATGTGTCCAACAGTGCATATACAGGGGAGTAGCTAAAAGTAAGATGAGTCCAAGTTGGTCATACAGAGAGAGCTGGCTACATGGCTGATGATTCCAACATGTCCATATACAGAGAGCTAGCTACATGGTTGACACATCCAATATGTTCATATTCAGAGAGCTACCTACATGGCAGATCAGTCCAACATATCCATGTATAGAAAGCTACCTTCATGGCAGACGAGGCCAAAATGTCCATATACAGAGACTTAGCTACATGGCAGAGTAGTGCAAAACTTCCATATACAGAGATCTAGCTACATGGCAGATAAATCCAAAGTTTCCATATACTGACAGCTAGCAACATGGTGTGGTAATCCACCATGTCCATATATAGAGTATTAGCTTCATTGCAGATGAGTCCAACATGTCCATATACAGAGAACTAGCTAAGTGGCAGACAAGACCAATATGTTCATATACAGATATCTACTTACATGCCTGATTAGTTCAACATATCCATGCATAGAGATATAGCTCCAAGGCATACGAGTCCAAAATATTCATATACAGAGAGCTAGCTACATGACAGAGTAGTGCAACACGTCCATATCCAGAGTAATAGCTCCATGGCAGATGAGTCTAACGTGTCCATATAATAAGAGCTAGCTACAAGGCAGAGTAGTCCAACATGTCCATATACAGAGAGAGTACTAGCTACATGGCTGGTGAGTCCAACATGTTCACATACAGTGAGCTAGCTACATGGCAAACAACTCCAATATTTCATAAACAGGGAGTTACCGACATGGCAGATCATTCCATCATATACATGGACAGAGATATAGCTACATGCCAGACTAGTAAAAAATGTTCTTATACAGAGAGATAGCTACATGGCAGAGTAGTGCAACATTTCCATATACAGAGTACTAGCTAATGGCAGATGAGTCCAACATGTTCAGATACAGAGAACTAGCTACATGGCAGACAAGTCCAATATGTTCATATACAGAGAGCTACTTATATGGCAGATGAATCCATCATATACATGTAGAGAGAGCTAGCTACATGGCAGACGAGTCCAAAATGTGCATATACAAAGAGCTAGCTACATGGCATAGTAGTGCAACATTTCCATATACAGGGTAATAGCTACATTGCACATGAGTCCAACGTATCTATATACTGAAACCTAGATACATGGCAGAGTCGTCCAACATGTCCATATAGAGAGTACTAACCACATGGCAGATGAGTCCAACATGTGTATATATAGAGGACTAACTACAAGGCAGATGAGTCCAACATGTTCAAACATAGAGAATTGTCTACATGGCTGATGAGTCCAACATGTCCATATAAAAAGAGCTAGCTACAAGGCAGACACACCCAGTATGTTCATATACAGAGAGCTATCTACATGACAGAGCAGTCCATCATATCAATGAAGAGAGAGCTAGCCACATGGCAGACAAGACCAAATTGTGTATATACAGAGAGCTAGCTATATGGTGTGGTAGTTCAACATGTCCATATACAGTGTACTAGCTAACTGACAGATATATCAAACATGTCCATATTCTGAGAGTTACCTACATGGCAGATGAGTCAAACATGTGTATACATAGAGGACTAGTTACAAGGAAAATGAGTCCAACATGTTCATACAGAGAGAGCTGGCTATATGGCCGATGAATCCAACATGTCTATATACTGAGAGTTAGCTATATGACAGACAAGTCCAACATGTTCTTATACAGAGAGTTACCGACATGGCAGATCAGTCCAACACATCCTTGTAAAGAGAGCGAACTACATGGCAACAAGTCTAAATGTTCATATACAGAGAGCTAGCTACATGGCACAGTAGTCCAACATGTCCATATATAGAGTACTAGCTAATAGGCAGATGAGTAAAACATTTCCGTATACTGAGAGTTAGCTTCATGGCAGATGAATCCAACATGTGTATATATAGAGAACTAACTA
>NW_006409079.1:495473-496194 GCF_000296735.1 Chrysochloris asiatica
TACATGGCAGAGTAGTGCAACATTTCCATATACAGAGTACTAGCTACATGGCAGAGTAGTCCAACATGTCCATATACAGAGTACTAGCTACATGGCTGATGAGTCCAACATGTTCAGTTACAGAGAGCTAGCTACATGGCAGACAAGTCTAATATGTTCATATACAGAGAGCTACTTATATGGCAGATAAGTCCAACATATCCATGTAGAGAGAGTTAGCTACATGGCAGATTAGTCCAAAATGTCCATATACAGAAAATTAGCTACATGGCAGAGTAGTGAAACATTTCCATATACAGCGTTCTAGCTATGGTTACGAATCGGGCTGCAAACTTTAATGTCACCAGTACAAAACTACCAGGCACTCCACGAGAGAAAGATGAGGCTTTCTACTGCCGTAAAGATTTATACCCGCGGAAACCCTGTACAAGGTCGCTATGGGTCGGAACCGATCAATGGCACTTAACAACAACAACAACAACAGCTACATTGCAGAGATCTCCAACATGTCCATATAGTGATACGTAGCTGCATGACAGATGAGTCCAACATGTGTATATTTAGAGGACTCGCTACAAGTTAGATGAGTCCAACATGTTCATACACAGAGAGCTGGCTACATGGCTGATGAGTCTAACATATCCATCTACTGAGAACTAGCTATATGGAAGACAAGTCCAATATGTTCATATACAGAGAGCTGCCTACATGGCAGATCAGT
>NW_006409079.1:498909-499779 GCF_000296735.1 Chrysochloris asiatica
GTCCATATACAGCGACCTAGCTACATGGAAGAGTAGTGCAACATTTCCATATACAGAGTTCTACCTACATGGAAGAGTAGTCCGTGTCCATATACTGAGAGCTACCCAAATGGCAGAGTAGTCCAACATATCTATATACAGAGTACTAACTAAAGGGCAGATTAGCGCACCATTTCCATATACAGAGTTCTAGCTACATGGCAGGTGAGTCCAATGAGTGCATATACTGAGAGAGAGCTACATGGCAGGGTAGTCCAACATGTCCATATACGGAGTTCTAGCTACATGGCAGATGAGTCCTACGTGTCTATATACTGAGATTTAGCTTCATGGGAGATGAGTCCAACATGCGTATATAGAAGGCTATCTACAAGTCAGAGGAGTCCAATTTGTTCATACACAGAGAACTGGCTAAATGGCAGATGAGTCTAATGGAAGTTTGCTACATGGCAGATGAGACCAACATATGAATATTTAGAGGGCTAGATACATGGAAGACGAGTATAAAACATTCATATACAGAGAGCAAGCTACATGGCAGAGTAGTGCAACATTTCCATATACAAAGTTCTATCTATTTTGCAGATGAGTCCAACATGCCCATATACAGACAGCCAGCTACATGAAAGAGTAGTGCAACATTTCCCTGTACAGAATTCTATATACATGGCAGAGTAGTCCAATGTGTGCATATGCTGAGAGCTAGCTACATGGCAGAGTAGTCCAACATGTCCACATACGGAATTCTAGCTCCACGGCAGATGAGTCCAGCATGTGTATATTTAGAGGGCTAGCTACAAGGCAGATGAGTCCAATATCTTCATATACAAAGAGCTACCTACATGGTAGACAAGTCCAATAGGTTAATAT
>NW_006409079.1:501804-503251 GCF_000296735.1 Chrysochloris asiatica
AACATGTCCATATACAGAGTACTAGCTACATGGCAGATGAGTCCAACATGTCCATATACTGAGAGTTAGCTACATGGCAGATGCACCCTACATGTGTATATATAGACGACTAGCTACAAGGCAGATGAGTCAGACATGTTCATACAGAGAGAGCTGGCTACATGGCTGATGATTCCAACATATCCATAGACAGAGAGCTAGCTACATGGCAGACAAGTCTAATATGTTATTTACAGAGATCTACCTACATGGCAGATGAGTCCAAAATGCCTAAATACAGAGTGCTAGCTACATGGCAGAGTAGTGCAACATTTCCATATACAGAGTACTAGCTACATGGCAGATGAGTCCAACTTGTCCTTATACTGAGAGCTAGCTACATGGCAGATAAGTCCAACATGTTTATATAGAGAGGACAAGATACAAGGCAGATGAGTTCACCATGTTTATACACAGAGAGCTGGCAACATAGCTGATGAATACAACATTTCCAAATACAGAGAGCTAGCTATATGGCAGCAAAGTCCAATATGTTCATATACACAGAGATACCTACATGGCAGATCAGTCTAACATATCCATAGACAGAGAGCTAGCTACATGGCAGACAAGTCCAAAATGTCCATATAGAGACAGCTAGCTCCATGGCAGAATAGTGTATCATTTCCAAATAAAGAGTTCGAGTTACATGACAGATGATTCTAACTTGTCCATATACAATGAACTAGCTACATGGCAGAGGAGTCCAACATGTCTATAGACAGAGTACTAGCTAATGCAGAAGGGTCCAACATGTCCATATACTGAGAGTTAGCTGCATGGCACATGAGTCCAACATGTCCATAGACTGAGAGTTAGCTACATGGCAGACAAGACCAAAATGTCCATATACAGAGTTCAAGCTACATGACAGAAGAGTCCATCATGTCCATATATTGATACCTTTCTACATGGCAGAGTAGTCCAACATGTCCATATACGGAGAGTTTTCTACATGGCAGATAAGTCCAACATGTCCATAGACTGAGAGTTAGCTACATGGCAGAAAAGATCAAAATGTCCAAATACAGAGTTCAAGCTACATGGCAGAAGAGCCCATCGTGTACATATATTGAGAACTTTCTACATGGCAGACTAGTACAACATGTCCATATACAGAGTACTAGCTACACCGCAGAGTAGTGCAACATCTGCATACGCAGAGTTCTAGGTAGATGGCAGATGAGTCCAATGTGTCCATATACTGAGAGCTAGCTACATGGCAGATTAGCCCAACATGTCCATATGCAGAGTATTAGCAAATGGCAGAGGACTCCAATGTGTTCATATACTGAGAGCTAGTTACATGGCAGAGTAGTCCAACATGTGTATATATAGAGGACTAGCTAAAAGGCAATCATCCAACATATCCAGGCACAGAGACCTAGCTAAACTCCAGAGTAGTGCA
>NW_006409079.1:504216-505457 GCF_000296735.1 Chrysochloris asiatica
GAGTTCATAATAAACATATATTGACAGCTAGCTACATGGGAGAGAAATCCTACATGTCCATATACAGAGTTCTCGATACATGGCAGATGAATCTAACATGTCCATATACTGAGAGATAGCGGCATGGCAGAGTAGTCCAACATTTCCATATACAGAGTACTAGCTACATGGCAGATAAGTTCAACATGTCCATATACTGAGTGTTAGCTATATGGCAGATGAGTCCAACATGTATATATAGAGAGGACTAGCTTCAAGGCAAAAGAGTCCAACATGTTCATAGAGAGAGAGAGAGAGAGATGGATACATGGCTCATGAGTACAACATGTCCATATACAGAGATGTAGCTACATGGCAGAAAAGTCCAATATGTTCATATACAGAGAGCTACCTACATGGCAGGACAGTCAATCATATCCATTCATAGAGAACTATCTACATTGCAGACCAGTCCAAAATGTCCATATACAGTGAACTAGCTAAATGGTAGAGTAGTGCAACACTTCCAGTTACAGCGTTCTAGCTACATGTCAGATGAGTCCAGCGTGTCCATATACTGAGAGCTCGCTACATGGCAGATGAGTCCAACATGTGTATATATAGAGGATTATCTACAAGGCCGATGTGTCCAACATATGCATACAGAGAGAGCTGGCTTTATGGCTCATGAATACAACATGTCCATATACAGAGAGCTAGCTACAGGGCAGACAAATCTAATATGTTCATATACAGGGAGCTACATACATGGCAGATCAGTCCAACACATCCATGCACAGAGAGCTAGCTACATGGCAGATGAGTCTAAAATGATCATAAACAGATAGCTAGCTACATGGCAGAGTAGTGCAACATTTCCATATACAGATTTCTCGCTACATGGCAGATGAATGCAACGTGTCCATATACTAAGAGATAGCTACATGGCAGAGTAGTCCAACTTGTTCATATACTGAGAGGTAGCTAGATGGCAGAGTAGTCCAACTTATCCATATACAGAGTACTAGCTACATGTCAGATGACTACAATATGTGCATATACAGTATAATAGCTACATGGCAGACGTGTCCAACATGTGTATATATAGAGGACTAGCTACAAGGCAGATGAGTTCAACATGTTCATACAGAGAGAGATGGCTATATGGCTGAGGATTCCAACAAGTCCATGTGCAGAGAGCTAGCTATGTGGAAGACAAGTCCAATATGTTCATATACAGAGAGCTACCTACATGACAGGTC
>NW_006409079.1:506067-509723 GCF_000296735.1 Chrysochloris asiatica
CAACATGTCCATGTACACAGAGCTAGCTACATGGCAGACAAGTCCAATATGTTCATATACAGAGAGCTACCTACATGACAGATCAGTCCAACATATCTATGCACAGAGTGCTAGCTACATGGCAGAATAGTTCAAAATGTCCATATATAGAGAGCCAGCTACATGGCAGACAAGTCAAATACGTTCATACACAGAGATCTAACTATAGGACAGATCAGTCCAAAAAGTCAATATGCAGAAAGCTAGTTAAAGGGCAGAGTAGTGCAACATTTCCATATACAGAGTGCTAGCTACATGGTAGATGAGTCCAACGTGTCCACATAGTAAGAGCTAGCTATATGGCATAGTAGTTCAACATTTCCATATTCAGAATACTATCTACATGGCAGATGAGTCTAACATGTCCATGTAATGAGAGTTAGCTACATGGCAGATGATTCCAACATGTGTATATCTAAAGTACTAGCCACAAGTCAGATGAGTCCAACATGTTCATACAGAGAGAGCTGGCTACATGGCTGATGAGTCCAACATGTCCATATACAGAGAGCTAGCCACATGTGAGACAAGTCCAATATTTTCATGTACAGAGAGCTACCTAAAGGGCAGATCAGTCCAATATATGCATGCACAGAGAGCTATCTACATGGCAGATGAGTCCAAAATGTCCATATACAGAGAGCTAGATACATGGCAGAGTTGTGCAGCATTTCAATATACAGAGTTCTAGCTACAAGACAAATGAATCCAATGTGCCCATATACTGAGAGCTGGATACATTGCAGAGTAGTCCAACATGTCCATATATATTGTACTAGCTACATGGTAGATAAGTCCAACGTGTCCATATACTGAGAGTTAGGTACATGGCTTATGAGTCCACCATATCCATGTTAAGAGTACTAGCAACATGGCAGACGAGTCCATAATATCCATATACAGAGAGCTAGCTACATGGCAGAATAGTGCAACTTTGCTATACAAAGAGTTCTAACTACATGGCAGTTGAGTGCAAGGTGTCCATATACAGAGAGCTAGCTACATGGCAGAGTAGTCCACCATGAACATATACAGAGTGCTAGCTATATGGCAGAGTAGTCCAGTATATCCAGATACAGAGTTCGAGCTACATTGCAGATGAGTTCAGCATGTCCATATACTGAGAGCTAGCTACATGTCAGAGTTGCCCAACATTTCCATATAAAGTATACTATCTACATGGCAGATGAGTCGAGCATGCCCATATACTGAGAGTTAGCTACATTGCAAATGAGTCCGACATGTGTATATATAAAGGACTAGCTATAAGGCAGATGAGTGCCAACATGTTCATACAGAGAGAGATAGATACATGGCTGATGAGTCCAACGTGTCCATGTACAGAGACATGGCAGAGTATTGCAACATTTCCATATAGAGAGGACTCGCTACATGGCAGATGATTCCAACGTGTCAATATAGTGAGAGCTAGCTACATGGCAGAGTAGTCCAACATCTCCATATACAGAGTACTAGCTACATGGAAGATGTGTTCAATATGTCCATGTACTGAGAGTTAGCTACATGACAGATGAGTCCTACACATGTATATGTAGAACACTAGCTACAAGGCAGATGAGTCCAGGATGTTCATAGCGAGAGACCTGGCTACATGGATGATGAGTCCAACATGTCCATATAAAGAGAGTTTGCTACATAGCAGACAAGTCTAATATGTTCATATACAGAGAGCTACCTACATGGCAAAACAGTCCAACATATCTATGCACAGAAAGCTAGCTACATGGCAGATGATTCCAAAATGTCCATATACAGAGAGCTAGCTTCATGGCAGAGTAGTGCAACATTTCCATTTAGAGTTCTAACTACATGTCAGATGAATCCAATGTATCCATATAATGAGAGCTAGCTACATGGCAGCGTAATCCAACATATCCATATACAGAGTACTAGCTACATGGCAGATGAGTTCAACATGTCCATATACTGAGAGTAAGCTATATGACAGAGGAGTCCAACATGTGTATATATAGTGGACTAGCTACAAAGCAGATGAGTCCAACATGATCATACACAAACAGCTGGCTACATGACAGAGTAGAGCAACATTTCAATATACAGAGTTCTAGCTACATGACAGGTGTGTTCAACGTGTTCATATAATGAGAGTTAGCTACATTGCACAGTAGTCCAACATGTCCATATACAGAGTACTAGCTACACGGCAGATGAGTCCAACATTTCCATATATTGAGAGTTAGCTACATGGCAGATGAATCAAACATATGTATATATTAAGGACTAGCTATAAGGCAGATAAATCCAACATGTTCATACAGAGAGAGCTGGCTTATACAGAGTGTTAACTACATGACAGACTAGTCCAATATGTTCATATACAAGGAGCTACCTACATGGCAGATCAGTCCAACATATCCATTCACAGAGAGCTATATACATGGCAGATTAGTTCCAAATGCCCATATACAGAGAGATAGATACATCGCAGCATAGTGCAACATTTCTATATACATATTTCTAGGTACATGGCAGATGTGTACAACATGCCCATATACTGAGAGTTAACTACATGTCAGATGAGTCCAAATGTCCATATACAGATTACAAGCCACATGGCAGATAAGTCCAATGTATCCATATGCAGAGAGCGAGCTACATGGCATACAAGCCCAATATGTTCATATACAGAGAACTACCTACATGGCAGATTAGACCAACATATCCAGGCTCAGAGCGCAAGCTACATGACAGACGAGTCTACAATATCCATATACAGAGAGCTAGCTACATGTCAGAGTAGTGCAACATTTCCATTTATATCATTCTAGCTACATATATGATTAATCCAACTTGTCCATATACTGAGAGCTAGCTACATGGCAGAGTAATCCAACATGTCCATATAGAGAGTACTAGCTACATGGCAGATGAGTCCACAATGTCCATATACTGGGAGTTAGCTACATGGCAGATGAGTTCAACATTTGTATATATATATAAAGGACTAGCTACAAGGTAAATGCGTCCAACATGTTCATACAGAGAGAGCTGGCTACATGGCTGATGAGTCCAGCATGTCCATATACAGAGAGCTAGTAACATTGCAGACAAGTCCAATATGTTCATATACAGGGATCTACTTACATGGCAGATCAGTCCAACATACCCATGCAAAGAGAGCTAGTTACATGAAAGATGAGTCCAAAATGTGTATATACAGAGATATAGATACATGGCAGAGTATTGCAAAATTTTTATACACATATTTCTAGATACATGGCACATGAGTTTAAAGTGCCTACAAACTGACAGCTGGCTACATGGCACAGTAGCCCAATATGTCCATATACAGAGTGCTAACTACATGGCAGATGAGTCTAACATGTCAGTATACTGAGAGATAGCTACACGACAGATGAGTCCAACATGTCCATATACTGAGAGTTAGCTACATGGTAGATGAATCTAACATGTGTATATATAGAAGACTAGGTACAAGGGAAATGAGTCCAACGTGTTCATACAGAGAAACTGCCTACATGGCTGGTGAGTCCAACATGTCCATATGCAGAGAGCTAGCTACATGGCAGACAAGTCCAATGTGTTAATATACAGAGAGCTACCTACTTGGCAGA
>NW_006409079.1:509823-512945 GCF_000296735.1 Chrysochloris asiatica
ATATGCAGAGAGCTAGCTACATGGCAGACAAGTCCAATGTGTTAATATACAGAGAGCTACCTACTTGGCAGATCAGTCAAACATATCCATGTACAGAGAGTTAGTTATATGGCAGACGAGTCCAAAATGTCATTATACAGAAATCTAGCTACATGGCAGAATAGTGCAACATTTCCATTTACAGAGTTCTAGCTATATGTCAGATCAGTCTAATGTGTCCATATACTGAGAGCTAGCTAGCTCCATGGCAGAGTAGTCCAACAAGTCCATATACAGAGTACTTGCTACAAGGCAGATGAGTCCAACATGTCCATATACTGAGAGTTAGCTACATGACAAATGAGTCCAACATGTGTATATACTGAGAGTTAGCTACATGGCATATGTGTCCAACATATGTATATATAGAGGACTAGCTACAACACAGATGAGACCATCATGTTCATACAGAGAGAGCTGGCTACATGACTGATGAGTTCAACATGTTCATATACAGAGAGCTAGCTACTTGGCAGACATGACAAATATGTTCATTTACAGAGAGCTACCTACATGGCAGATCAGTCCAACGTATCCATGCACAGAGAGATAGCTTCATGGTAATATGAGTCCAAAATGTCTATATTTAGAGAACTAGCTACATGGCAGAGTAGTGCAATATTTCCATATACAGAGTTCTCGCTTCATGGCAGATGAGTCCAACATGTCCATATACTGAGAGTTAACTACATGGCAGATGAGTCCATCATGTGTATATATAGAGGACTAGGTACAAGGCAGATGAGTCCAACATGTTCATTGAGAGAAAGCTGGCTTCAAGGCTCATGAGTCCAACATGTCCATATGCAGAGAGTTAACTACTTGACAGATAAGTCCAATGTGTTCATATACAGAGAGCTACCTACTTGGCAGATCAGTCAAACATATCCATGTACAGAGAGCTAGCTACATGGCAGATGAGTCCAAAATGTCAATATACAGCGCTCTTACTACATGGCAGAGTAGTGCAAAATTTCCATTTACAGAGTTCTAGCTATATGTAGTCCAGATGAATCCAACATGGCCATATACTGGGAGCTAGGTACATGGTAGATGAGAACAACTTGTTTATATATAGAAGACTAGCTACAATGCAGATGAGTCCAACATGTACTTAGAGAGAGAGCTGGCTACATGGTTCATGAGTCCAATATATCTGTATACAGAGAGATAGCTACATGACAGACTATTCCAATATGTTCATTTACAGAGAGCTACCTACATGACAGATCATTCCAACATATCCATGCACAGAGAGCTAGCTTCATGGCAGATGAGTCCAAAATGTCCATATACAGAGAGCTAGCTACATGGTAGAGTAGTGCAATATTTCCAACTACAGAGTTTTAGCTACATCGCAGATGAGTCCAACTTGTCCGTGTACTGAGAGCTAGCTACATGGCAGAGTAGTCCAACTTTACCATATACAGAGTATTAACCACATGGCAGATGAGTCCAACATGTGTATATATAGAGGACTATCTACAAGGCAGATGAGTCCAACATGTTTATTCAGAGAGAGCTGGCTACATGGCTGATGATTCTAACATGTCCATATACAGAAAACTAGCTATGTGGCAGACAAGTCCAATATGTTCATATACAGAGAGCTACCTCCATGGTAGATCAGTCCAACACATCCATGCACATAGAGCTAGCTTCATGGCTGATGAGTCCAAAATGTTCATATACAGAGAACTAGCTACATGGCAGAGTATTCCAACATTTCAATATACAGATACTAGATACATGGCAAATGATTTCAATATGTCCATATACTGAGAATTAACCACATGACAGGTGAGACCAGCATGTCCATGTACTTAGAGTTAGCTACATGGCAGATGAGTACATGTTTATATAGAGAGGCCTAGCGACAAGGCAGGTGAGTCCAACGTGTTCATACAGAGAGAGCTGGCTACATGTCTGATGAGTCAAACATATCCATATACAGAGAGATAGCTACATGGCAGATGAATCCAACATGTCCATATACTGAGAATTAGCTACAGGGCAGATGAGTCCAACATATCCAAATACTGAGAGTTTGATAAATGAAAGATGAGTCCATCATGTCCATATACTGAGAGTTAGCTACATGGCAGATGAGTCCAACATCATTTTATATAGAATAACTTCATAGCAGATGACTCTAACGCGTTCACACAGAGAGAGAAGGCTACATGGCTGATGAGCCCAACATGTCCATATACAGAGAGCTAGCTGCATGGCAGAGTAGTAAAACATTTCTATTTATAGAGTTCTAGCTACATGGCATATGAGTTCAACATGTTCATATACAGAGTACTAGCTACATGGCAGATGAGTCCAACATGTCCATATATTGTGAGTTAGCTCCATGGAAGATAAATCCAAAATGTTTATACATAGAGGACTAGCTACAAGGAAGATGATTCCATCATGTCCATATACAGAGAGCTAGCTACATGGCAGACAAGTCAAATATGTTCATTTACAGGGAGCTCTCTACATGGCAGATCAGTCCAACATATCCATGCACAGAGAGCTAGCTACATGGCAGATGACTCCAAAATGTCCATGTACAGAGAGCTACCTAAAGGGAAGACTAGTGCAACATTTCCATATACAGAGTTCTTGCTACATGGCAGATTAGTCCAACATGTCCATATACAGAGAGCTAGCTACATGGCAGAAAAGTCAAATATGTTCATTTACAGGGGGCTCCCTACATGGCAGATCAGTCTAACATATCCATGCACAGAGAGCTAGCTACATGGCAGACGGGTGCAAAATGTCCATATACAGAGAGCTAGCTAAGTGGCAGAGTACTGCAACATTCCCATATACAGGGTTCTAGCTACATGGCAGATGAGTCCAACGTGTAGCTAGCTATACAACAGAGTAATCCAACATTTCGTTATACAGAATATTAGCTACATGGCAGATGAGTCCAACATGTCCATATACTGAGAGTTTGCTCCATGGCAAATGAGTCCAACATGTGTATATATAGAGCACTACCTACAAGGTAGATGGTCATACAGAGAGAGCTGACTACATGGATGATGAATCCAACATGTTCATATACAAAGAGCTAGCTA